>NC_056733.1:1601757352-1602037352 GCF_019279795.1 Protopterus annectens
ATTACCCAAATGTAATGACTACAAAGGTGAATACACTCGAACATCTACATTTATGGTAAGTGTACACAACTGTACTTTTCTGAACTTCAGGCACTGATGGCCATTGAGCCCTTCATCATTTTCCATGCAGACAGGGTTTCCCTCAGGACTAACCCCTCCTTTATGCCCAAGTTGATATCTAATGTAACCCTCAACCAGACCATTCATCTAACTACCTTCTTCCTTAACCCTTAAAACAAGGGGGAAAGAATTCTGCACTCCCTGGACATGCACAGGTAGCTCAGATACTACCTGGACCGTACTAAACCCTTCCGAAAAATGAATCAATGTCTAGTTAGTTTTGCCCTAGGGGCAGAGGGGAAGCCCATTTCCAAGCAAACTTTCTCTAAATGGATAGTGCACTGTATCCATTTCTGCTACAGATTTCATGGGAAGCATCCCCCTAAGTCTGTTTGTACCCATTCCACTAGGGGCAGCCACCACTTCCACATCATTCCTGAGAGGAGTTCCCATCAGGGACATCTTGGAAGCTGCCACGTGGACCTCATCTTTACAAAGCATTACCACCTTTCTCTTTTCTTTAAGGCTAGGGCAGGGTTTGCCTCTGCAGTATTGCAGGGCCTCCTTTCCCATTATTAGGTCTCTAACTAATCCTACCACCCCTCTCTTCAGCTTTAAGAATTTTCCCACAGGTTATGACTGCAACAGTGAAACACAAAGAACATAGTACAGATGTTCTTCGTGTTTCACTGTTGCATTCATTACATTTTGGTTATCCGCTTGCAGTAGCCCTCAGTCGGCCTGATTAACAAAGTCTTGGGTCCTGCGTCGGTTGATGTCCCTCCTTCCATGAAGTCAGGTCATCAGGGGTCTAAAACATGCAGCCAACGCAATTACATCAGTCTTTCTTGCCGTGCGGTGCCCAAAGCAGAAGCAGTTCGCAAGTGCCGGTCGGCCGGCTCCTGAAATTTTCATTTTCGAGTTTCAGAACCGAAGTCTTCAACTAAAGCCAAGTACCCCATTGGAGAAACTTTTTCGTGCTCCTTACCGATGTCAGTAAAAGTTTTTAATTGCATTACTTGTGGAAAGCAAACACTTCACAAAGATTTTCATTCATATTGTATTCCTTGCCTAGGCCCTGACCACGACATACCTTGCTGTCAGTTTTGTGTTTTATTTAATCGGCGCACTGTCCGTCGTCTGTGTATTTTCGCTTCTAAATTTTTCGTTTCTCAGTTTAATTATCCAGAAATGTCGTCGGTCAGCCATCCGACTACCGGGATTCCGAAAAAATGCAAAGATAAAGACAGACACAGACTGCTGAGGACCAAAGCTGCCGACGACGCTTCTCCTAAGCCAGTCGCCAGTTCTCAGTGAGGTGCTTTCGCAGCCCCTGATACCAGCTACTTCTGACTCGCAGGCCTCTACTAAGACCCATTCGGAGTCTGGTATGCCGCGAGATGCTTCAACTGTGGAACCTGCGGATGTCTCTACCTTTGATGGGTCTGGAGCCACTGTGTAGGCACCGGCTTCTGAGGATGTATTCAGGCCTACAGACTTGCATATTAAACAGATGCCTCCTTTTTCATTTAGGCCAAAATCTCGAACCATGCCTAAGAAACCGACGCCCAGGCCACATGCTCAGGCATCTTTGCCTAAAAAGCAAATAAGAATGGCTGAAGATCTTCATAGGTTCATAGGTAGGTACTAGGCTATCAGCCGTGGGGCCTATACAAGCCTAGCCAAAAAGGTACCCTGGCTTTTGCCACCCAAGAAAATTATTTTCCTGTGCCACTGTCGAGCAGAGCCACAGAGGTGATCCCCGGGGTGAATTTCCTATTTCCCATCCAATCATCAAGATTATTCTTGAAGAGTGCTAATGAGAAGCTTTGTTTGATATAGATAGGTAGTTTATTCCAGAGTATGGGAAGTTTCTGGGCCATCTTATAACTCTAATCAGGGGAAGCCCACCTCCCCCTTCTAAGAGACCTAGGACTGAAGTTGTTTATGAATCTTCTGACCAGGATTCTGTTTTTTCTGATTCTTGTGATGATCTGGATTTGCCCTTATCTACTTATGAGGATTCTGATGCAGAGGACTCTATTCCCTCTGCTTCCCCTCCAGATGATTTTTCTTTTGGTGAAACCTTACATACTCTAAGGGAGCATTTCCACTGGGAAAGCCAGGATTTTTGTGATTCAAAATAGAGGCATAGGGATTTCTTACTTTTGTCTCAGCATAGGCTTTTAGCTATATCTCCTGTACTAGACATTGTTGATGATGCCTTTTCAGAATCTAGTTTGGCCCCTGATTCTTTGCCTCCTGCTCCCAGAAAACCTGACAGATATTGCAGGGTTCCTGATTCTCACAAGTTCCTTTTTAAAAATCCTATTGAAGATCCAGAGACTATTTCACAGGGACCCAAGGGCATTAAGGCTTCTACTGCTAAAAATCCTGCTCCCTCTGATAGAGACTCCAGGGCGCTTGATAGATGAGGTAAGAAAGTTTACACTTCTGCAACTTTGGCATTAGGGCTTTAAACTGCCAGTTTCATATGTTAAAGTATCAGCAGCATATTATTGGACTGCTTAAGCAGAAAATTATGTTGATTCCGGATTATGCTGAAAATAAGGATTTACAGAATTTACTGCATTCAGTTGAACAAGTTGGAAAACATACTTTGCAATGTGGTTTTGATTCACTAGAGGCATCTTGCAGGACTGCTGTAACTGGGTCTATACTTAGAAGGCATGCTTGGCTTAAGGAGCAATCCTTGCTAGATCATGTGAAAGCAAAATTACTGGATGCTCCCTTAAACCAGGACTGCCTGTTTGGCAACAAGGCAGAGGTTCTTAAAAAGATGGAGGAAAAAGCTAAATCTATGCAAACTGTTAAAGTTTTTTTACAAGTACAACCTCCAAGGTTTAATTGGCATTGGCCTTCCAAGAATTGGTCCTTTCCTGCCTCTTCCAGACCTTCTCAGTCCAACCCCAGATCCAGCAGAGCTCCCAGGCTTCAGTCCCAGGGTACGCACAGGACTTAGCAGTTGGGGCCTCCACTTCCAAATCTGGGAGTAATAAAACTCCCCCTTATGGTAAATTGTCTCAATGGCTTCTTTTTAAAACTTCCAAGCACTTCTCAACTGACTGCCCCTTTGGGGGGAAAGATTGCTCTTCATGCAAAGAACTGGGAACTCATTACCCAGGACAAATGGGTTTTAAATATAGTGTCCCAAGGATACAGATTAAATTTCTACACGTTACCAACACTAAGCAGGTGGCTAGATCTACCCCCAAGTCAGTGGGCAGAGGCCCCAAAGCAAGTACTTTCTCTCTTAAACATGGGGGCTATTCATTTGGTACCAGAAGAGGAAAAGGGACAAGGTTTCTACTCAAGACTTTTCCTGGTACCCAGAAAGGACAATTCACGGCGTCTTATCCTGGGACTTGTCAACACCTTTTTGGTGATTCCAAAATTCAAGATGCTGACTCTTCACCAGTTGCTCCCTATGCTAGGCAAAGATGCCTGGTTGGCAACACTAGATTTAAAGGAAGCATACCTGCACATCCCATGTCAGGGAATCTTGCAGAAGATACCTACGCTTCAAAGCAGGCTACACGTACAATCAGTTCTCCGCACTGCCCTTTGGCTTATCTACTGCGCCCAGGGTATTCACAAAGTGCCTAGCTCCAGTCATTGCATTTTGCAGGCAAAGAAATATTCAAATATACCCATACCTGGACGATTGTCTAATTCAGGCAGAAAGCCAGGACATACTTTTGAATTATCTGGCCTTTGTACAAAGGGTGCTAACTTGTCTAGGGTACACCATAAACGAAAAGAAATCACACCTGGTAACCTGTCAACAAATTATATTCCTGGGAGCAAACTTGAATACAACTTCCCAGATGGCTTTCCTCACGCCAGAGAAACAAATTCATTTGACAACCTACTTCAAACAAGTGGCCACAAAACACTTGCTATCTGCAAGGCAAATACTACAAGCATTAGGGTTCATGGCCTCCTGCATTCTTCTAATTCCATATGCAAGACTGCGTATGAGGAAACTGCAATGGTATCTAAAAAGCCTATGGTGTCAACATTCTCAGGATCTAGAAGCAATGATTCCTGTCATACCTTGCCTACGCCTAGAGTTCCTTTGGTGGGCAGAGGCCTGCCACCAAAACAAGGTACTACCATTCACACTACCCCCTGCCGCCCAGAGCCTAACAACAGATGCATCAGACTATGCATGGAGGGCTCAACTGGCAGGTAAGTGCAGTCAGGGCAAATGGAACTCAAGTCAAATGCACCTGCATGTCAATCATAAAGAAATATTAGCTGTACAGAATGCTCTGACAGCCTTCAAGGACCACATTCTTCCAGGACAATTAATGGTAAAGACGGACAACACCACTGTTATGTGGTACATAAACAAGAAGGGGGGGGGGTACACATTCTTACCCCCTCTGCAGACTAGCCATGGCATTGAGGAACACAGCCCTGAGCTACCAAGTGCAATAAAAGCTCAATTCCCGCCAGGAAAACTAAACACACTGGCAGATGAACTAAGCAGAAACCTCATGGACCCACATGAGTGGAAACTAGAACCAAGGATTTTCAACATGTTGTCAGGCAAATGGGGGAGCCCAGACGTAGACTGGTTTGCCTCCTCCCAGAACTATTAATTGGACAAATTTTGCACAAGGACTCCCCACAAACAAGCTTGGAAAGTGGATGCTCTGTCCTTCAGCTGGAAAAAATGTATCAGTTTATGCATTTCCTCCTCTGCCTCTGCTCTCCAAAGTACTACAAAAGATCAAACAAGACAAGGACAATTTTGATTGCACCAGACTGGCCACACCAACACTGGTACCCCTCTTGCGCAGTGTGTCACTGTTGGCCCCATGGCACCTGCCTCAGACTCCTACCCTATTGTCTCAGCAGGAGAACCAGATTCTGCACCCTCCGCTTCACACACTGAACCTAACAGCCTGGCTAGTTACCTAATCTTTCCTTTACCATCCCTCAGTAAACCAGTGAGGGATATCATTTTAGAGGCAAGGAGGCCTAATACTGGAAAATCTTATGCTGAAAAATGGAAAAGATTATGTGCCTGGAACCAATCTCAAGGGATGAGCACAGCAGTGCCCAGTTTACCTCAGATTTTACAATACTTCTTAACTGAGATGCTTCACAAGGGCCTGTCTGTCTCCTCCATCAAAATTCATGCCTCAGCTACATCAGCTCATTATAACACAGAACCTTCCCCCTTCTCTCATCCACTGCTAAAGCAGTTCCTCAGAGGGGCCACAAATTTACGACCACCCAGGAGAGCTCCAACACCAGCCTGGGAACTTAATTTTGTATTGGAGAAACTCACTCTTCCTCCTTTCAAGCCAGCTGCTACTAAAGACTTAAAATTCCTTTCTTGGAAAACAGCTTTCCTTTTAGCAATCACTTCAGCAAGAAGGGTATCTGAATTACAGGCCCTTATGGCAGTGGAGCCTTTCATCATCTTTCATACAGATCCCTCCTTCATGCCCAAGGTGGTATCCAGTGTGGCCCTTAATCAGTCCATTCATTTGCCAACCTTCTTTCCTAATCTACAGAACAAAGGGGAACGGATACTGCATTCCTTAGATGTGCACAGACAACTTAGATTCTACTTGGACAGGACTAAACCTCAAAGGAAATCTGAACAACTGCTGGTGGCATTTGCTGCAGGGGCAGAGGGGAAGGCTATTTCAAAGCAAACCATTTCTAAGTGGATAGGCCATTTCATTCATTTCTGCTACAAGCACCATGGAAAACCTATCCCACAGGGGATCAGACCTCACTCAACCAGGGATGCATCTACCACTACAGCCTTTCCCAGAGGTGTCCCTACCAGGGACATCCTAGAAGCTGCTACCTGGAGTTCTGTACATACTTTTACCAAGCATTACCATCTGCTAATTTTCTCTAAATTCAGAGCTGGCTTTGCCACTGCAGTCTTGCAGGGCCTTATAGCTGGTCGTAATGCTGTCTAAATTCCTCCTTCCATCCTTAGCTTTGGGAATCTACCCAAATGTGATGACTGCAACAGTGAAACACGAAGAACATAGTACAGTTGTGTACACTTACCATAAATGTAGATGTTCGAGTGTATTCATTGTTGCAGTCCTGGTTACCCTCCCTCCAGCCCGCTTACTTCTTTGGCTATAACTCTACTCTCCTTTACAATGCTCAAAGGCTTTTTGTGTATTTGCTTTTTTGTTGGAGGTATAGCCTTGTTAATTTATAGATTTAATTGCTTCCCATTGGGGGGGGGGGGGCACCTGACACCTGGGGCAAGAAAAACTGATGTCATGGCATCGGCTGCATGTTTTATACCCCTGACGACCTGACATCACGGAAGAAGAAACAGCAACTGACGCAGGACCCAAGACTTTGTTAATCAGGCCGACTGATGGCTACTGCAAGCAGATAACCCAAATGTGATGACTGCAACAGTGAATACACTTGAACATCTACATTTATGGTAAGTGTACAAAACTGTACTTTCCTGCTGAATCTTTGGATATCCACTAATTCCATGGCTTATCCTGTATCTGTACTAATTAATAGATGCATTCAAAACTCATATGTACCTTACCTTTGGAAGAAGTGTTGTAATTATCCCACTCCACAAAGAAGACACCCCCCCCCCCCAGAACTGTTGAACTTTAGGCTTATTGCTATACTGTCAACATTAAATAAAAATTTTGGAAGATGTATTTATGAACAACTGTATCATTACCTTCTTAGCAATCATATCCTTACTCTACACAATATAACTTTCACCCAGGCTGTAGTACAACTTCAGCCCTTCACGCCTTTACAAGTGCCATCAACCAAGCTAGGGACAGTAACCTACATTTTTTCCGCTGTGCTTTTAGATTTGTCAAAAGCATTTGATATAGTTTCTTATGATGAACTACTACACCATCTGTCTTCGTTAGGACTTTTTCAGCATTCTCTATGATGGTTTTATAGTTTTCTGTCAGATAGAGGTCAGTTAATTAAATGGCAAAACATTCTTTCCTTTATTTCCTATCTCCACCAGTGTACTTTAAGGCTTCATGCTAGGATGTCTTCTCTTTAAGAGTTTTACTAATCTTCATAATGCATGTAACCATGCCTTCATAATCTAGTGTGCAGATGATTTACTCCTCATATGTTCTGATGATAACCTTTTCCAACTTTGGCACAAAATTCAAGAATCTTTTACTTCAACTAAGTCCTGCTTGAACAGTGTATGACTTGTAGAGCATCCCAATAAAACAAAGTACTGTTGTTTCAGGTCTATATTAGAACACCGAACATTCAAAATGTCGAGTGTTCTAATATCGACCCGTTTTCAGTGAACGTTGAAAATATCGAAGAAACAGAAAACCAAATTTTTCCCTTGGGAAATAATTTGGTTGTCTGTTTCTGTTGCTTCGGTATTTTCAGCGCTCTGGTGGAAAGTTATGGTTCAGGTAAGTGTGCGATTGTGTGGACATGAGGGTTAGGGCTGGTTAGGTGAGTTAGGGTTAGGGCGCGGGTGAGGTGACTGTACGATAGTGATGGACCTTATGGTTAGGGTTTGGGTTAAGGTAAGTGGATAGTTAGTGGTTTATGTATAGTTTAGTGTAGGGTTAGGTGCAAGAGTTTAGGTGTATGTGTGTGGATTGCTGTTTGTTTGGTGTGCTTGTGTTGTGTGTATGTGTTTTGGAACAGCGATTTTTTTTCCCTAGGAAAAAATTTGCTGTTCTGAATGTTCGATGTTTTAATTTTCGATTGATAGGGTTCGATATTAGAAAACTTGTCATTTTGAATGTTCGGTGTTCTAATATAGACCAGTTGTTTCTACCCGAATCCTTAAGCCAGAACAAAGCTAGCTTTAAAATGATCTACTCCAACAGCACTCCCATAGACATTGTCTCTCAAACCAATCTATTCAGAAGATTAATTGATGATCTAAAATTTGACTTGCATATACAGCAATCAATAGAAAAAAAAATTAAAACTAGGCACCTTGTGTAAAGCCAAAGATGCTCTCCAACAAAATATATTAGAAAAAGTCTTGCTACTACCTATTATTTTCAGTGCTGTTTCCCTTTCCTGTTTTAACAAAGATTCGATCCATGCTAAAAATCAAACTGGAACAATGCTATAATAAGGTAGCTAACTTTGCAGTCTAAACCATATAGATACCACCACTGTATTGCCCTAAAACAGCTTAACTGATTAGAATTATCTTACCATCTCGCCTTCTCTCCCCTGCTTCTAACTATCCTTGCCATTATTTATAAGCCTCTGCAATGCCCATATTTGAGCAATAGATTCCATATATACTCGCCTATAAGAACACTGTGATCAGAACATAAATTACTTCTTAATATTCTGAAATCACAACTTTCAGCTGAATACTCATGCTTCTTGCTGTGTTGCCAAAACATGGAACACACTCTCTCTTCCATTAAGATAACCAAATATCACTTACAATTCAAGTATGAATAAAAACTGTCTTTAACAGACTCCTGGAGCTGTTTCTTGTCATCTTGTCTTTCGGCTTTTCCCAGTTAGGGGTCGCCACAGCGGAACTCCGGTCCGCTTATGATTGGCAGTGGATTTTTATGGTGCCGAATTGCCAGCCCGACGCCCAACCTTTAAGGAAGGCACACCCATTCATGCACACACCTACCTGCAATTACAGTCACTGCATTCTACCATTCCATATCAGTTTCATTTTCAATACAATTGATCTGCAGTACTTATGAATTTGTACCATGTTCTGCCGTAATTTTTGCAGTTCTATCTCCACAAAAACAGAAAATTCCTATGTCTCTTCATTAATGTCTTTTTTCCTTACACTGACTGCTGTCATGCTTTACTCTTTCAAGTTCTCCTTTCTGTAGTACTTCCTTTACATCAACTCATTTTTCTCTTTCTGTATTCTTTTTTTCTATCTTATGCTTTACTTTTTTCTGTCTCTTCTAAACATATTTTATTAAATATCCCTTTGCAGTTGTTTAATCATGTTTTGCGTAGACAAACTGTATATTTTCTCAGGATTTTACACATCTGTGCACCTGCTAGTTTTACAGTTTATTATATGACTTGAGTGTGTAATTCTCTCTGTGGAGCTTTTCTAAAGGGCTTTTTTCCCCAGTTAGACTTCCTAGTAATCAAAAGATAAATAAAAGTAAGTCCATTTGGCTGTCTTTCTCACAGGTATATGCATGTGCTGATCTTGAAACCACACCTTCTCTTTGTCTTGACAGAAGTTGCATGGACCAGAGGAGGTATGCTTCCTGGTTCACACTTTCTTTGGGGGAAGGAGGTACATCCCCGGGTTTTAGTTCCACTCAGTCTTATGTTGTTCAGCAGAAGCCTGCAGTTCAGAAACATGATTCCAGAGAGCACTCTGTTCTGTCACTCAGTCATTGATTGATACTTTGGACCAAGGACTTTGCTCACTGAGTTGCCTTCATGCCCATTTAGCCAGACAGTTCCAATCTGAGAAGGGGTTCATTGTGTCATCTCACCTTATGCTATGAAGTTTTTCTCAAAGACTAGATATCAAGGAGGTTTTTGACATTTGGAGAAACTTTGAGCCATGGATGCAGGTTTGCAGCCTAGAAGAATATGATCTGAGTCCTGTTTGGAACATGTAAGCTGGTATATTGTTGTGCACGAGTTCCTTGTATCTTGACATTGGGCATGTACTTGTCACATGTTGTTCTTCATAAGAAACTGCTCAAGAGCTTAGTTTGCAAGTAGTGAGTCACCAAAATACTGTTGCTTCTGTAAAGAGTCAGAGGACCCTTAGACCACTGTATATAGACAAGGATAATGAATTAACTTTTATCTCCCTGATGGGCCCCTGTATTGTAGAGATGTTCTTCATCTCACATTGCTGCAGTCCTTACTTATGGGTAGTCCGCTGTCCTCGGTCGGCCCGAATACCAAAGTATTAGGCTGACGTCGGTCATGGGCGCCTAGATCTGACATCAGAGCGTCAGGGTATAAAGGCGCATGACCGACGTCATATCCTCAGTCTTTTTTGCCGCATGGTCCGATGCAGAAGCAGAGTTGCAAGTGCCGTTCGGCGTTCTGAAATTTTTCGTTTTCGGAGTTTCAGACCGATACCAAGTTGGGCTAAGTACCCGTTGGGAATATTTTTGTTTTTCTTGCCTCAGTTACTTACCGGATGTCAGAAAAAGTGAATAATTGTATTTCTTGTGGGAAACAGATACCGCATAGGGATTACCACTCGCTTTGTATTCCTTGTTTGGGACCGGAGCACGACCGGTTTTGTGCTAGGTTTAATAAGCGCACTATAAAACGGAGGTTAGATTGCGCTAGGTTAGTCTTTGGCAAGAGGTGTAATTATAATATGCCGTCGGATGTTCCGGCGCCTGCTTCTACTAAGAAGCGCAAAGACAAATCTTTAAAGCCTAGGCAGGATGATTCGTCCGTTTCGGACGCCGGACCTTTAGAAGCTACAGCTGAACAGGTGGATCCGGCTGAAGTTTCTGTTGAGTCCCAGGGGGAAACTTTGATTTTACAAGATGTGGCCTCTCAGGAGGCAGGCCAGGCTGAAGGGGCCTCTCAGGTTACTATTCTCCCTTCTATGCCTAAGGTGGTTAGGCCTTCTGCTACTGTTTCTAAGGCTCCTTCTAAGGGCAGGTCTGTTTTGCCTTCCTCTGGTGTCAGTTCTGGTTCTTCAGGGTCTGTGCCTAAAAAGCACATGCTTAAAATGGCAGAGGATTTGATTACTTTAATTAGAGGTTCTATGCCCCTCCTGATAAGAGGCCCAGGATGGAGCCAGAGTTGGAAAGTTTGGAGCAGGCCTCAGATGATTCAGAGTCTTCTACTGAGGACATTCAAGATTTCCTCCTTATTCTGATTCTGATGCAGAGGATTCCACTCCTTCTGCTTCTCCTCCAGAGGATTTTTCATTTTCAGAAACTCTGCATTCCATGAGGGAGCATTTTAAGTGGGAGGGACAGGATTACTCTGATTCCCGGAAGAGGCTTAGGGAGTTCTTGTTTTACCACAGCATAGACCCTTAGCTATACCTCCGGTTTTGGATGTTGTTTCAGATGTTTTCTCGGAAGCTTCCCTTAATCCAGATTCTGTGCCTCCTGCCCCAGTTAAACCGGACAGGTATTACAGGGTGCCTGAGGCTCATAAATATCTGTATAAGAGTCCTAGGGCGGACCCAGAAACTATTAGTCAGGGGCCTAAGGGTGTTAGAGCCTCTGTTGTTAAGAATCCGGTTCCTCTGGATAAGGAAGCTAGAGCTTTGGATAGATGGGGTAAGAAGGTGTATACCTCTTCTACTTTAGCAATGAGAGCTTTGAACTGCCAGTTTCATATGTTGAAGTATCAGAATTTCCTCCTTTCTCAGCTAAGATCTAAAGTGGATGCTTTGGCAGAGGGCATAGAGTGTAAAGAATTGCAGGATTTAGTGCATGTTTCTGAACAGGTGGGTAAGCACTCTTTGCAATGTGGTTTTGATGCTTTACAGGTTTCTTCTAGGGTGGCTGTCACTGGTTCAGTCATTCGTAGGCACGCCTGGCTTAAGGATCAGAATTTGTCTGAGCATGTTAAGTCTAGAATTCTGGATGCCCCTTTGCAGTCTGAAGTTTTGTTTGGTCCTCCTGTGGAGTCAGTCTTAAAGAAAATGGAAGACAAGGCTAAGTCTATGCAGACTGTTAAAGATTTTTTGCAGGTACAGCCTCCAAAGTTTAGTAGAAATTGGCCTACTAAGGGGTGGACGTACCCTTCTTCTGATTCTCAGTCTAGGGGTAGATCTAGGCGTGGTAGGGGCAGAGTTCAGAGTACCTTCAGGCCGAGACAATGGAGTTCGCCTGCTCAATCTGCTGGTGAGGGCAGGGGCCAGTCCTTTCGTAAACAGGCCCAATGACCTGCATTTTCAGCTGCCAGATTCCTCTTGCCTGGCAGCTCCTTTGGGAGGAAAGTTGGCTCTTTTCAAGCAAAATTGGCATTTAGTCACCCAGGACAAATGGGTATTGGACATTATAAACTGAGGTTGCAAGTTCTATTTCCATACCATGCCTCCTTTCAAAGGCATGCCAGACGTCCCTCCTCGGCAAAGGATAGAGGCTCACAGACAAATTTCTTTACTTCTTCAAATAGGAGCTATACAGCCAGTTCCTCTGTCAGAAGTGGGCCTAGGATTTTATTCTCGCCTGTTTCTAGTTCCAAAGAAAGGAAACACGTGGAGACCGATTTTGGATTTATCTATCCTCAACACTTACCTGGACATTCCAAAGTTCAAGATGCTGACTTTACAACAGCTTTTACCTCTGTTGGGAAAAGATCACTGGATGGTTACTCTGGATCTCAAAGAGGCTTACCTTCATGTTCCTATCAGGCCCAGTTGCAGGAGGTACCTGCGTTTGGCTGGAAATTTACATTATCAGTTCTCTGCATTGCCCTTTGGCTTATCTACTGCCCAGAGTGTTCACAAAGGTTCTGGCTCCAGTGATAGCATTTTTCAGACTAAGAGGAATACAGATTTATCCTTATTTGGACGACTGTCTGATTATTGCACAAGAAAAGGACGAACTTCTTCATCATCTACAGTATGTGATGGCAGTGTTAAGATGCCTAGGGTATTCTGTGAACGAAACAAAGTCCAGTCTAGTACCCTCTCAGGACATGTGCTTTCTGGGTGTGAGACTGAATACAGCTTCCCAGATGGCTTTTTGTCCCCGGACAAACAAAGAAGCCTTTCTCTTTATTTCCAGCAAATGTCTCTACGGTCCAGGCTGACAGTCCTTCAAGCCTTGGGGTTCATGGCATCTTGTATTCTGGTGCTTCCCAATGCCAAATTGCATATGAGGAAGCTTCAATGGTATCTCAAAAATGTGTGGACACAGCACTGCCAAGATCTAGACACTGTCATTCAGATAATACCTTGCATTCAGAAGGAGTTTTTGTGGTGGGCTCAGGAATGTCACCTAAACAAGGGACTCTCTGTGACCCGGCCAGAGGCGAGTCAGATTCTAACGACAGATGCCTCGGACAAGGCTTGGGGAGCACACCTCAATGGAAAATGGGTGCAAAACACGTGGCCTGTCAAACTCCAACATTTGCATATCAACTTGAAGGAAATGTTAGCAGTCCAGTTTGCATTGATGGCTTTCAAAGATTTACTTCGTCCAGGGTAGGTGTTGATTCAAACAGACAACACTACTGTCATGTGGTACATCAACAAGCAGGGGGGAACCCATTCTTACCCTCTTTGCAGGCAAGCGATGATTCTGTGGGAAACTGCTCTCCATCTACACCTCAATCTTCAGGCAAGGTTTCTACCAGGAGCACAGAACTCCTTAGCAGATGTATTGAGCAGACAAATAGTGGATCCTCACGAGTGGAAATTGGATCCTCATGTATTTCAACAGTTGACAGTGTTATGGGGAACTCCAGACATAGATCTGTTCGCTTCTCCACTAAATTACCAGTTGCCAAAGTTTTGCACAAAATGTTTCATCACACAGCTTGGAAGGTGGACGCTCTATCTTTCAGTTGGAACAATCTGCATGTATATGCCTTTCCACCTCTGCCTCTTCTTCCCAAGGTACTTTTGAAGGCCAGACAAGACAAGCCAACCATGATTTTGATAGCACCGGATTGGCCTCGACAACACTGGTACCCACTACTGAGGAGTTTAGTACGAGAACCTCCGTGGCCTCTGCCTTTGATTCCGCACCTTTTGTCACAAGAGGACAGTCACTTCCTCAATGGCAAGATTCAGTCTCTGCATCTAACAGCCTGGCATATTCTGTTTTAGACTCTGGAGGGTCTCAGCTTCCACAACAAGTTTTGAATGTTATTTTGGAGGCCAGGAGGCCTACTACCAGGAAAGTTTACGCTGATAAATGGAGGAGATTTTTTATTTGGAGCAAAGGAAAGGACTTTGATGTCTCCAAACCTGATTTAAGTGTTGCTCTTCACTATCTTACTGAGTTATTGGACAAGGGTTTGTCTTTCTCCTCAATAAAGGTCCATGCTGCAGCCATTTCTGCTCACTATGATTGTGACCCTCCTTTATTCTCTCATCCTTGGTTTAAGCAATTTCTTAGAGGGGCAAATAATATAAGACCCCCACGTAGAGCTCCTACTCCTGCTTGGGATCTCAATTTTGTGTTGGAAAAACTTACTCTACAACCTTTTGAGCCTGCAGCTACTGCCGAGTTAAAGTATTTATCATGGAAAACTGCTTTTTTGTTGGCCATTACCTCTGCAAGAAGGGTTTCTGAATTACAGGCCCTCATGGCAGTGGAGCCTTTCCTGATTTTTCATAAGGATAGGGTATCTTTAGTACTAATCCTTCCTTTATGCCTAAAGTGGTTTCTAGTGTGGCCTTAAATCAAACTATTCATTTGCCTACTTTTTATGCAAACCCCCAAAATAAAGGGGAGAAAATTTTGCATACTTTGGATATTCACAGGCAGTTGTGTTATTACTTGAGCAGAACCAAGGAGTTCAGACAGTCTCAGCAATTGTTTGTTTCTTTTGCTTTGGGTTCACAGGGTAAACCTGTTTCAAAACAAACTATTTCTAAATGGATTGGGTTTTGTATTTCTTTCTGTTATTCCCATCATGGTAAGGAGATTCCTGCTGGAATCAGGCCTCATTCCACTAGGGCTACTGCTACTTCTACGGCCTTTATAAGGGGGGTATCTACAAAAGACATTTTGGAGGCAGCTACTTGGAGTTCAGTGCATACCTTTTCTAAACATTACCACCTTCCTCTTTATTCTAAGTCTAGGGCTGGATTTGCCACTGCAATTTTACAGGGCATTTTAGCGGCCCCTAATGCTTTATGATTTTTACCATCCTCCCTTTCCCGTTGCTTTGGGATTCTACCCATAAGTAAGGACTGCAGCAATGTGAGATGAAGAACATAGTACAGTTTTGTACCTACCATAAATGTAGATGTTCGAAGATCCACATTGCTGCAGTCCAATTTACCCTCCCTCCTTCCCCTCTGTAGTTTGCCTTGGTGCTATGCTTTAGGTGATGGTTGTTGTTGGGCATGTTTTTGGGAGGTATTCTGTTTTTGGCTGTGGCCTTTCTGGTTTGGCCTTCTGACATCTGGGGCAAGAAAAGACTGAGGATATGACGTCGGTCATGCGCCTTTATACCCTGACGCTCTGATGTCAGATCTAGGCGCCCATGACTGACGTCAGTCTAATACTTTGGTATTCGGGCCGACCGAGGACAGCGGACTACCCATAAGTAAGGACTGCAGCAATGTGGATCTTCGAACATCTACATTTATGGTAGGTACAAAACTGTACTGTCCTCAGGCTCACAAGGGACAATTTAGTCTAGCATTGAACCCATGTTTCTTGAATTAGAAGTGTCTTGAGGTATTTCTGAGAGAAGCCTAAGGAATCCTGGAATTCCCCTTGTGAAGAATGGTGCCATTTACTAAGAATGCAATGCAGTTAGCCAGAAAGCCCCTGACCTTTCCCTGTTGATGCCCTAGAAAGGGCACAAACCATCTGCATGTCCTACCTTAGTAGGTAAATCAGTTGTCCAAACATCGTACAGTTGTCTTCTTTGTAATCTTTTTAGTCTAGTTTAAGGTCCAGAGACCACAATGTTTTGTCATCTTGTCTGCTGACAAGCAGTCTGAAGCCCTGGATAAATGTATCAAGAAAGCTTATTTCTTTGCAAGTCTAGGTAACTGTTCATCTCACTGGACTGAGTTTCAGTCTCACCTGTTTAAGAAGTCTCTGGATTAGTCTGGACCCTCAGAGAACTTGTTTTGAATCACCACCTGGTGCCTTACTCTGCCATGTAACTCTCTTTAACTTTGTGTAGTTTCTATGGTTAGGGCTGAAGAATCAGGGATGCTTTTGCAGAATGAAGTGACTAAGGTTGTCCTTGCTAAAGAAGGAAGTCTGGGATATGATTCTGGATGCCTGTTTTTTTAGGGGGTGCTGTTTTGCTAGCTTGCTTAAGATATGGGCCTTTATGATATCTCTTCGACCTCCACTTCTTTTAAGCCTATTCAAACCCGAGAGAGGAAGAAGCTTCCTTACCATCTAGGAAAGGCCCTGAAGTATGAAATTTGGATTGTTTTTAAACCTCCCCCTCCCCCAGTCACTGGGTGAATTCCCCAAAAAGCCCCTGCTTGCTAATGTGTAATGGTCTCGACTCCAGTGTGGTACTGAATATGAGGAACAGTTCTGAGTTTACCCTGGCTTACAGAACCATTACTCAGTGGGTTATAGACATTCATGGATAGATACTAAGCTTGCGGTCCAGGGGACTATTGAGAAGCATGGCCCAAATTCTCAGTTGCCCCCTAAAAGCACTGTCTGGTTAAGTGACTTGCTCAAGGTCACACAGTCAGCAATTTGGCCTGAGGGAATCAAACCCAGTGCTATAGAAACTGTAGCTCACAACCTTAACCTCGGTGCCTGCTGTCAGATATGATCACTCTTACATCTTCTGAGTTCCTTGGCTCTCCTCCAGAAGGTGCAGTCCCAGATCAGTCCATTTAAGCAAAACTTTTGTGCGAGGCACAACCTAAAGTCTCCTAAGGGGCTGCAGCAGCTATTCAGTTTTTGAAAGAGGTTTTACTTTTGCCTCTTTCTAGACCAGAATGGCATAAATGTATTCCATCCCATTCTGTAGCTTGCCTGCTTCAGCCTGCACATCCATTGCATTAAGTTTCATCTGGCAGGGGCTTCTGCCTTTCTTCCTTCAGGGTACATGCATGGTGAACCTCAGAGAAGTGAACATACTTGTAGTGTGTGCTCTTCATCCTGTTCTAGATTTGCAGTTTCAAAGAGCATGTCTGGTCAGAGTTTTCTGGAAGTAGAGCACTTGAAATCGATCTATTTGCCATTCAAGAGTATGTAGATGTCCTTCAAGGATGCATCTGCAGTCCTTACAAATGGGTTGTCCTGTCGTCAGGCAGCCCTTCGGTCCGCCGGATTCCAAAGTCTGGGTCTGGCCTCGGCTGGTGTCACACTTCACCCGACGTCGTAGCTGCAGTTATTCGGGTATAAAGGCATCAGCCGATGCCATTTTCCTCAGTCTTTCTTGCCGCGTGGCGCCCGAAGCAGAAGCTGTTCGCAAGTGCCGGTCGGTCAGAACCAGAGATTACTACTACCGAATACTTCTACTACTACCGAAGACTTCTAAAAAGCTAAGTACCCCGTTGGGGACTCTTTCTTGCCTCAGCCGATGTCAGAAAAAGTGAATAACTGTTTAACTTGTGGGAAACAAATACCTCATAAAGATTTCCACTCTTACTGTTTACCTTGTTTAGGCCCAGACCACGACGTAGCAGCGTGTCTAGCCTGTGCTTCTTTTAACCGACGGACGCTTAGACGTCGGTTGGAATTTGCTGAGGAGTTTTTCGGCTCCGATTTTGCTTACATTATGCCGTCGGATCCTCCGACTACGCAAATATCTAAAAAACGCAGGGAAAAGGACCGACACTCGCGGTCCGCGGTTTCGGCCGAAACCGCGGTTAAGCCAACCGCGAGTGTCTCGGTTTCTGCTGAAACCGAGCAAGCGGTTCTTCCTTCAGCCGAAAACTTACCTCCTACCGAGGCCTCTTCCAACCTGGTGGAATCGGCTTCTGAAATCCCACCTGCTGTTGCAGTTTCTCAGGAATTATCTGACACTATTCCCTTGGATATTTCAACCCCTGCACGTGGAGCTGCTAGGCCACCTGCAACCATGTCCATTAAGGCCTTTGCCAGGGCTAAAGCAGCTAAAGCTACTAAATCTGTGCCTGCTAAGACCCCCTCTCACAGGCCTAGCTCTAGTTCTCAAATGCTTAGTCTAGCAGAGGATCTCATTTCTTTAATCCGGGGATCCCAACCTCACCCAGACAGGGCCTCTCACCCACCTCCAGAGAAGAGGCCTAGAGCAGAGCCCCCTGAGCCAGCTTCTACAGATGATTCCTCTGATGATTCAGATAATACAAACCCTCCAGAGGCTCCTTTCTCCCCTTATGAAGACTCTGATGCTGAAGAGTCCATCCCTTCTGCCTCTCCGCCTGAGGAATTTTCCTTTGGGGAAACCTTGCATGCTATGAGGGAACAATTTCAGTGGCAGGGCCAGGATTTTTCAGACTCTAGAAAAAGGCTTAGAACTTTTCTACATTTACCACAACATAGGCCTTTAGCCATACCTCCAGTTCTTTCTGTTGTAGATGATGCATTTAATGATGCTTGTACTGCTCCTGATTCATTACCTCCGGCCCCTGCTAAGCCCGATAGGTACTACAGGGTCCCGGACACGCATTACCATTTGTATAAGGCTCCTTTTGCAGATCCCGAGACTATCTCCCAGGGACCTAAGGCTGTAGCAGCCACCTCTGCCAAAAACCCCCTCCCCTCTGAAAGGGAATCCAGGTCCTTAGAGAGATGGGGTAAAAAAGTTTACACTTCTGCTACTCTTTCAGCTAGGGCCTTGAACTGTCAATTCCACATGATCCAGTATCAAGAATTTATGCTAGACCAGTTAACCAAAAGCTGTCCTCGGATGAACCATTAGACAAAAAATCTGTTCAGGAAATGGTACATAACATTCAGCAAGTCAGTAACCATTCCTTAAAATGCGGCTATGATGCACTGGAGGCTTTCTTTAGATCAGCCATGACTGGCACAGTTATCAGAAGGCATGCATGGTTAAAAGAGCAGGCCTTACCAGACCATGTCAAATCAAAACTATTAGATGCTCCCATGGACAAGATCAATTTGTTTGGCTCTCCTGCACAACAGGTGCTGAAGAAGATGGAAGAGAAGGCAAAATCTGTCCAAACAGTGAAAGATTTCTTACAGGTCCAACCTCCAAGGTTTAGCCGGAATTGGCCCTCCAAGAATTGGTCCTTTCCAGACTCCTCCAGAGCCCAGAGAGGCAGGAATAGGCGTTCAAGAGGCAGAAGCCAATCCAGGGGTGCCTACAGGGGACGCCAGTGGCAGGGTAACAACCAGCGAGGTACAGCCACAGACACAGCCACCACCTCTACTACAGGACAATCACAGTGACTTGGCTCTGGCACCGCCTACCAGGGAACAACTAGAAGCACCCTTAGGCGGGAAGCTAGCTTTATTTTCAATAAACTGGCATTACATCACAACAGACAAGTGGATTTTGCAGACAATAGACCAAGGTTACAAGTTTCACTTCCATACTCTACCAGGGAAGAGAGGAATGCCAAACCTACCTCCAAATCAAAAGGCAGAAGCTCTAAAACAAATAACTCAATTATTAAGGATGAGAGCTGTGGAAAAGGTACCATCTATGGAGCAAGGACAGGGATTTTACTCCAGACTCTTCCTGGTACCAAGAAAAGAAAGCAAATGGAGACCTATTCTCGACCTGTCCGCTTTAAACACATTCCTCATTGTTCCAAAATTCAAAATGCTGACCCTACAGCAGCTTCTTCCCATGCTGGGCAAGGAGTCTTGGCTGGTAACTCTAGATCTCAAGGAGGCATACCTGCACGTCCCCATACGACCAAACTGCAGAAGATACCTCAGATTTCTTGCAGGATCAGAGCATTATCAATTCTCAGCATTGCCCTTTGGCTTATCTACTGCGCCCAGAGTGTTCACGAAATGCCTGGCATCAGTAATTGCTCATTGCAGGCTTCAGGGAATCCAAATCTACCCTTACCTGGACGACTGCCTGATACAAGCGGACAACAAAAACAAGCTAGCAGAAGACTTGAAAAGGGTCATTTACCTATTACAAGCCCTGGGATATACAGTCAATATAAAAAAGTCAAGGCTGATACCATCCCAAAGGATAACCTTTTTGGGTGCAGAGCTGGACACATCGAAGCAAATGGCATTCCTAACAGAAGAAAAACAGGAGCAACTCCCTCTCTTCTTCTTGGCATTAACAAAGCAGAACTATCTAACAGCAAGAAAAGTCCTGCAAGCCCTGGGTTACATGGCATCCTGCATAATATTGGTTCCACATGCCAGATTGCATATGAGAAAGTTACAGTGGTACCTAAGGAATTTATGGTCTCAACACAAGCACAGCCTAGAAACCCAAATTCCAATAATTCCATGCCTGAAGCAAGAATTCCAATGGTGGGCTCAGGCCTGTCAATCAAACAAAGGATTGCCCTTCCACAACACTCAACCAAGCCAAACCATCACAACGGACGCCTCAGACCTCGGTTAGGGGGCCCACATGCTGGACAAGTGCATACAAGGTTTATGGACTCAAGACCACTCGCACCTACACATAAATCAAAAGGAAATGCTGGCAGTAAAACTGGCAATTCAGACATTCAGACCATTTCTTCGACAAGGTCAACTGATGATAAGGACAGACAACACCACAGTTATGTGGTACATCAACAAACAGGGAGGCACACATTCCTACCCTCTATGCCGGATGGCAATGGACCTCTGGAATGTGGCCTTGAGCTACAACATACAGTTACAAGCAATTTTTGTACCAGGAAAAGAAAACATTCTAGCAGACTTATTAAGCAGAACTACCACGGATGCCCACGAATGGATGCTGCATCCGGACATCTTCAAAACCATTACAAGAAAATAGGGACTCCCAGAAATAGACTTATTTGCATCCCCACGCAATCACCAACTAAAGAAATTCTGCACAAGGACGTACCACCCACTTGCTTGGAAGGTGGACTCCCTATCTTTCAGTTGGAAAAACCTGACAGCATATGCATTCCCACCACTTCCTTTGATGCACAAGGTGCTATTGAAGATCAAAGAGGACCGTCCAAGGATCATTCTGATAGCTCCAGACTGGCCAAGACAACATTGGTACCCATTACTGAGGAGCATGTCTCGGGAACAAATATGGACCCTACCCCTAGTTCCCTTGCTGTTAACACAGAACAACTACAACACCCTGCATCCAAACCTGAAAACACTGCAGCTGACTGCCTGGAACATTGCATAAGACCAATTAACCCAAATTTATCCCAAAGGGTTAAAGACATTATCTTGGAGGCTCGCAGACCCTCAACAAGGAAAAATTATTCAGCAAAATGGAAAAGATATCTCATTTGGAGTACTGCAAAAGGAGAAGATGTGTCACTGGTAAACATAGCCAACATCCTGGAATACTTGGCAGAGCTCTTCCACAAAGGCCTGTCCTATTCTTCCATTAAGATTCATGCATCAGCTATTTCAGCAGAATACGACTTGGATCCTCCAGTCTTCTCACATCCTCTGCTCAGGCAGTTTCTGAGAGGAATTAAAAATGTAAAACCACCTAGGAAGCCACCATTGCCAGCATGGGACTTGAACTTTGTGCTAGAAAAATTGACACTTCCTCCTTTCGAACCAGCAGCAACAGCAGAATTACAATACTTATCATGGAAAACTGCTTTCCTGCTGGCAATCACTTCAGCAAGAAGGGTATCTGAACTACAGGCATTAATGGCAGTACAGCCCTTCCTGATCTTCCATCAAGATAGAGTGTTCATGAGAACAAATCCTACTTTTATGCCTAAGGTGGTCTCCAGAGTATCTTTAAATCAGGCTATCCACCTACCTACATTCTTCCCCAACCCACAGAACAGGGGAGAAAGACTGTTGCATACCTTGGATGTACATAGACAATTACGCTACTACCTGGACAGGACCAAGGGCAATAGAAAAACTGACCAGCTACTGGTAGCATATGCAACAGGAATGGAAGGAAAAGCAATTTCAAAACAGACAATCTCTAAGTGGATAGGAAATTGCATTAGATTTTGTTACTCCTACCATGGAAAGAAAACTCCAGAAAACATCAGGCCTCACTCTACAAGGGCTACAGCCACTACCACAGCTTTTCTACGAGGAGTGGCTACCAAGGACATTTTAGAGGCTGCTACTTGGAGCTCCGTGCATACATTTGCCAAGCATTATAATTTACCTTTATACTCTAGATCCCGAGCAGGGTTTGCCACTGCTGTTTTGCAAGGGATCTTAACTACACCATAATTTTATTTCTCCTCCTCCCCCAGTTTGGCTATGGTATTCTACCCATTTGTAAGGACTGCAGATGCATCCTTGAAGGACATAGTACAGTTTTGTACCTACCATAAATGTAGATGTCCGATAGGAATGCATCTGCAGTCAGGATTACCCACCCTCCTTCCCCTCTTTGGTACTCCTAGGGTATTTGCCCATCTTATAGCTAGCTGGGGGAATCTATTATGGTGTATTTGTTTGTATATATGTACATACATGCTTATTTTTTGTTTGCTCTGTACTATTTGGAATCATTTGCATTTATCCAAATTTAGCCTTCCTAGAGGGCACCTGGCATCTGGGGCAAGAAACACTGAGGAAAATGGCGTCGGCTGATGCCTTTATACCCGAATAACTGCAGCTATGACGTCGGGTGAAGTGCGACACCAGCCGAGGCCAGACCCAGACTTTGGAATCCGGCCGACCGAAGGGCTGCCTGACGACAGGACAACCCATTTGTAAGGACTGCAGATGCATTCCTATCGGACATCTACATTTATGGTAGGTACAAAACTGTACTTTCTTTTTTGCGCAGTTTAACAAGATAAGAGGTGGAGTAGTAGTGGGATGTGTTTCCTTTCTCTTGTCATGGGAGATTGCTGAATGCATTATCACCATTGTCACTGATGCTACATGACATGTTTTTTTGATGAATCAGTATTTGTGATCCATGTAGGAGATTGCATGTGTTCACTCTGGGTGGGCATCACTTCCAGTAGAAATTATGTCCATCTGGACTTTCCTCAGTAGCCACGGTGTTCACAGAGGTGTTGTCTCTGGTGACTAGTGCCAAGCAGGAGAGGGATCTCCATGTGTTCCCTACTTGAGCAACTAGCCTCCTGCAACACAGTCCAAGGTCTTCAGTGAAACATCCCTGCAGTGAGTGTCTCTAGTTACAGTCCCTGGGTGGTCCCCATAAACTGGAGGAAATCCCTGCTGATTTGTACTCAGGAGATTGCTTTTGCTGTATATAGCTTGGTAAATTGCAGTCTCTCTCAAGCCTACATTTGGAGAGGGTCCATTAGGTCATAGCCTTGATCCACTGGGTAACGACTTGACACTGGGTCGGCACACACTAGCCCTCTGCTCCTTCTGGGCTTGTCTGCCAAGATCTTTTTGATGCAGTTTGCGCACCTGCGAATGTAGGTGTTGCCGGGAGTTGTAACGAGTCAGTGACATCAGAGCCACCAGGTTCTAACAGATTTTCTTATGTTGCTTGACCACATTCTCCAAGCCTTGGACTGATGGATGGCTGCTACCTGTCTTTTGGTAAGTTTTCCTTTCCTGCATCTGAATCCGTCACAGATTCTGGTGAACAATGCTTCTTCTCTACAGTGGGGGCATACTAGTTTCCTATGCTTTGCAGAGTGTACAGCCCTCCAGAAGAGAGAAGCCTTTCACATATGCCATTTGGAGCTAATAAGCCTCATTGGATGTGGAGGGAATTGAGACAAAGCCACTTCTGGTACTTCTCATCTGGTCAGGCAACCAGTGAATCATGTGGAATGTAAATAAAAAGGGAGATATAATGTGCTGCTTTTGCTAGGCCATGCCATAGTTTATGGACAAGAGGGGTTTTCTTCAAGGAATTTACATGGACAAGAGCAACTGTCCTCCAGAAGTTTACATCCCCAGAGAAGTGAACATGCTTGTAGTGTCTGTGAACTGCTCTTCATCCAGTTCTAGATTTGCAGTTTCAAAGTGTGTGTCTGGTCATAGTCTTCTGGAAATAGAGCACTTGAGATTGATCTATTTGCCATTCAAGAATATATAGTTCTCACCCTTTTTTGCTCAGTTTAACAAAATAAGAGGTGGAGTAGTAGTGGATGTGTTCCCTTTCTCTTGTCATGGGAGATTGCTGAATGCATTATCACCATAGTCAGTGATGCTACATCGTATTGCTTAATTCAGGTAATAAAATTAAAATCGTATTGCTCATTATGACTGAGTAGGGTGCAGTTGTAGATTTTCAGATCCCTGGTGGTGTACACGTCTCTTCTGGATCAAGCAAAGGGTTTCTCCCTTGGCAGGGATGACTACTGGCTCCATGTCAAGGCCTAGCTTCTGATGTAGATTCTTTGATAATTCCCAATTTGTCTTTCCAATCTTGGAGAATGTTCAGGGTGCTAGAAAGCCTTTCAGATGGAAAAGGGCTTCAGTCTGGATTGAACCGTTCTCTATAGCGCATTAATCATCCAGATACCAAGTGCTCATTACCTATGTTAGAGACCTGAATAATGTGAACCTCCCTCTTTCCATGTTCAAGGAAAATTCATTTAGCTTGACAAGTCACTTTGATCACTAAGCTTGCAGGTTGATATCACCTGTGTGACTTGGACCTCCTTTGTCCCATAGTCTGGGAATATTTGTCATTTATTTATGCTCATCATGACCTTGTACAAGGCAAAAAATTATGATCTGAACTGATTAGTTAGTGCAGTTCCTTTAAAGAAGTAATGCATTTGCCCTCGCTTGAAGAAACTCCTTGCCTTTGTAGGAGTTTAACTTCATGATTAAGTACCTTGTCTGTCTTCAGTTTGAGTCTGCTGCCTTGGCAACATAGAAGTTCAGGCCTTGGAGTACCTTTTTTTCTAATGGATGTCAGGCTGTTGTGTAGAAAAATGTGTTAGTTATTTTGTAAAGATAGGGTATCCCTCGGGATTGACACAGTTTTCTTTCAGTGGTGGTTTCAGAAAATTGTCATTAAACCAGATTTTTCAATCCCTGGTTTTCTTCGCTGACAGAGAAAATATAGGAAAGAAGTCCTTTTCACAACAGTGGTGTGAACAGGTAGCTAAGCATCATCTGGGGATCTGGGCAGCCGGGGGGGGTGGAGTACAATTTTAGTTAGATTGACCATTTGCTCATTTCCTTTGTACCAGTGATGGAAAGACACCCAGGGACCTAGTCAGCACTTCCCAAGTGTACTACCAGTTGCATTGTTCATTTTGATGGCTATCCACCTGTGGTCAAATAGTGCAGTCAAAGCTTGCTTCAAGAATAGTTACCTCTGTTTTTTGCTTGATGAATATGTGCGCACACTGTGTCTGTACTTTGGCCAGTTGATATGTGGTGTACACCTTTGCCCAGCATTGTTGTCTCAAAAGTGACTATTGTTTTAAGGAAGTTCAGGTGTTTCAAGTGCTGCTGTTGTAGTCAAGTTCACTTGGGAATTTGGTACTTCAGGGCTCGGCTTTCTGAGATCTGTTTTTTTTTGTAGTCCCAGGGCTGCTTCCAACACGGTGGTTGCTACTTTGGATTTTAGCCAAACAAGAGTCCATCTGTGAGGATTCTTGATATTCGGTATAACAACACATTCTTGTATATGTTGATCTACAGGAAGACCTTAATTCATGGGTCACGGTTACCCTAACCTTAAACAGTCGGCAGATGAGTGTGTCTTGCCTGTAGGCTCAGCTGTTGGAAATGAGAAGTTGGGCAAGTGATGTATCATCGTTTTTTGGTTTTTAGGAAGGTACTTGCTAGTATCTTGGAGGCAGAGTTGGGCTGTACACTGCTATGTATCCACTGAACAGTGATATAAATGTAGGGGCTATTATGTAGCCATGGTTGGTACAGGCAGGCAGACATTCCCAGAGATATAGTTTTCAACTTTTTTTAAATTCTAAAATCCAGTCTGAGAACATGAACCCAACCGAAGACCCATAAAAGAGTCCTTTAATTGATCATCTGATATGTACCTGTATATTTCTGTCATTTTCTTGTATGTGATCTAAAAACAGAAAAGGTGGTCATATTGGTTTCCACAGCCATGGAAATGCTATGAATTGGAATGCTTTTCCATTAAATTATTTTACATTCAAAGATTGGTGGAAAACATTTGATAGTAGCCTTAGGAATTTTGTAACATAGTGTTTAAAAGCTCAGAGCTGATGTTTTCCTTCACCTCCCTCACTGTAATGGATTTTTTTTCACAGATCCACACACAAGTAATTTTGAGATGTTCATTTGAAAGAAGTGATTTTCTTTATTTTTTACCTTTGTGATTTTATACAGGATCATGGAATTCCTACAAATATGGGGTATGCTGTAGCCCCCCACCATTCTGGAGTCTATCCTGTCCATGTGCAGCTGTACCAGTCATGGAAGCAAGTCTGGAACATAAAGGTGACCAGCACAGAGGAGTATCCTCATCTCAAACCAGCACGATACCGCCATGGTTTCATACACAATGGCATCATGGTAAGGACAGTTGAATTCTGTACTGTAGGTTGAAAATATAGCCATAGGATTGATAGTATTGTTCCATTTTATGGACCACAAAATCTCTCTGTTTCTGTACTGTATTTTTTTGTTTAAACCTCGTATGTCTCTGTGACTGACTCAGTGGCTCCCACTACCTGTTCCCATTTGGTCCATTCTTTCCTCTTCCTGGGTAGCACAGTCTGGTCCTGTGGAGTAGATGCATCAAGCCTCCTCCTAACCTGGTTTACACTAGGCCTCAAGAGTTGGAGGGAGTCTTGTAAAACAATCTGTTATCAGAGCACACCGGCTTCCCTGTTGAAAGTGGCATTTGTGAGCATCCCCTTCCACAGGGTGAGAGCCTAAGCCCATTCATTCTTTGGGACATGGACACCAGCCAGTTTCCCACTGAGAGGTGAGGTTACTTTGTGATGAACAATTTACCATTTACAGTTGTTTTAGTAATAGTCATGGTTCCAGAGATATGAACATTTGTTTGAACTGTGAGACAATAACTTAATCTTTTAAAAGTCTTAGGCCACACCCACTGAGAGTAAGAGTATGAACTCAAAAGAGCTCCATTTTAGAGAATGAGATGTTCGTCATCCCTAGTTTGCAAGTGCCTCTGCACAGCTTTACATCACGTGTCCCAGTTTTGGACTCCGTGGGTACAGCAACCAGATGTTCATCGTGTTACACTGCTGCAGTCATTACACTTGGGTTGTCCTGCCATCAGGCGGTCCCGCAGTCGGCCGGAGTTCCAACGTCTTGGTCCGGCGTCTGTTGCTGTCGCCTCCTCCCTGCCGTCAGTGCAACAGGGATAAATAAGATGCAGCCGACGCCATTTTCTTCAGTCTTTCTTGCCGCGTGGTGCCTGAAGCAGAAGCAGTTCGCAAGTGCCGGTCGGCCGACTCCTGAGATTTTCATTCCGAATCCAGAACTGAAGTCTTCTAAAAAAGCTAAGTACCCCGTTGGGGAAACTTTTTCTTGCCTCAGACCGATGTCAGTAAAAGTTAATAACTGTATTTCTTGTGGGAAGCAAATACCTCATAAGGATTTCTACTCCTATTGTATTCCATGCCTAGGCCCTGACCACAACATCACTGGTTGTCGGTTTTGTGCTAGGTTTAACAAGCGCACTATTAAACGTCGGTTTGATTTTGCCCGACATTATTTTGGTAGAAAATTCAATTATACCATGCCGTCGGAAATTCCGACTACCGCAATGCATAAAAAGCGCAAGGACAAGGACAGGCATCCGAGGCCCAAAACGGACGACGAGGCCTCTTCTAGGCCGGTCACCATTTCTCCGGTTTACCGCTAGGCACCTACGCTGCCCCTGACGACCACTTCCACAGAACCACAGACCGCGTCCGACTCCCACGTGGAGCTGGCTGGGCCTTCGGACGCTCTAGGCTTTCAGTTTACCGATCCTAATCCTACAGAGGAAACCGAAGTAGCTGAGCATTCCACAGCTACAGAGGGTGTTTTCAGACCTACCCAGTTAACTATTAAACCCTCTGTTAAATCTAAGACCCCCCCTTAAAAGCAAAGAAACAGACACAACTCTCTCCAAGACAGGCTTCCATGCCTAAGAAACAGATACTAAAAATGGCCGAGGACCTGATCACTTGGATCAGGGGGTCCCAGCCCCCTCCTGATAAAAGGCCCAGGCAGGATGCAGACTATGATTCTTCTGACCAGGTGTCCCTCTCCTCTGACTCTTCCTCGGACCTTGGATATTCTTTACCCCCTTATGAGGATTCTGATGCTGAGGAATCAATTCCATCAGCCTCTCCGCCTGAGGATTACTCCTTTGGGGAGACCTTGCATACCATGAGAGAGCATTTCCATTGGGAAGGCCAGGATTTCTCAGAATCCAAGAAAAGACTCAGAGACTTCCTTTTATTGCCCCAACACAGACCCCTTGCTATTCCACCAGTTTTAGATATTGTGGATGATGTGTACAGTGAATCCAGTTTGAACCCGGACTCCTTACCTCCAGCCCCAGTTAAGCCTGATAGATATTACAGAGTCCCTGACTCACAAGTTTCTGTACAAAAGCCCTGTTGCTGACCCTGAAACAATTTCTCAGGGACCCAAAGGGATTAAGGCCTCATCAGCAAAAAACACAGTCCCCTCTGACAGAGATTCCAGAGCATTAGACAGATGGGGAAAAAAGGTATATATTTCTGCAACTTTAGCAATGAGAGTCTTGAATTGCCAGTTTCACATGCTAAAATATCAGCAATTTTTGATGTCTCAGTTGAAACAAAAGATGCTACCAGAACCAGATCCTCCTAACTTAAAAGAAATGCAGGATTTATTGCATGCAGCTGAACAAGTGGGAAAACATACTTTGCAATGTGGGTTTGATTCCTTAGAGGCCTCCTGTAGAGCAGCAGTTACAGGCTCTGTCATTAGAAGGCATGCTTGGTTAAAAGAACATACGTTACCAGATTATGTTAAGGTCAAATTATTGGATGGAGCTTTGCAGCGGGATATGTTGTTTGGAGTTAAGGCAGAGGAGGTATTAAAGAAGATGGAGGATAAGGCAAAATCTATGCAAACGGTAAAAGATTTCTTACAGGTTCAGCCTCCTCATTTTAGTAGAAATTGGCCAACAAAGAATTGGTCCTTTCCAGTCACAGATAGACCTCAAAGGGGCAGATACAGACGTCCAAGAGGTAGAGATCAGACACAAGGTCCTTACAGGCCTCGACAATGGGGTACACCAGGCCAGAAAGAAGGGGAAGACGGGACTCAACCGTATAAAAAACAGCCTCAATGACTTTCCACTACAGCTGCCAAACAGCTCTCTCTTGGCAGCCCCCTTAGGAGGAAAACTGGCACTTTTCTATCACAACTGGCATTGCATCACCAAAGACAAATGGGTTCTCAACATCGTATCTCAAGGTTACAGGTTCCATTTCCACACCTTGCCAAGGTTAAAAGGAATGCTAAATCTGCCACCAAATCAAGGGGCAGAGGCTCAAAAACAAATTACAGCACTCATGGACATGAGAGCTATTCAAAAGGTACCACCACAAGAACAAGGACAAGGATTTTACTCAAGGCTCCCAGAAAAGACAAAGCCTGGAGACCCATTCTGGACCTTTCTACACTAAACACTTACCTGGATGTTCCGAAATTCAAGATGTTGACACTACAGCAGCTTCTTCCCATGCTGGGCAAGAAAGCTTGGCTCGTAACTTTGGACCTCAAAGAGGCATACCTGCATGTCCCTATCAGACAAAATTGCAGAAGATACCTCAGATTTCTTGCTGGTTCAATGGACTATCAATTCTCTGCACTGCCCTTTGGCTTATCTACTGCGCCCAGAGTCTTCACAAAGTGCCTGGCACCAATAATTGCATTTTGCAGGCAAAAAGGAATTCAAATTTACCCATACCTGGACGACTGCCTGATTCAAGCAGACAGCAAGGACATTCTACTAAAACATCTGGCGTACGTAAAAAAGTTATTAAGTTGCTTGGGGTACACAGTAAATGAAAAGAAATCAAAACTAGTGCCCTCACAACAGATAATATTCCTAGGTGCCAGCTTGAACACACCGACCCAGATGGCTTATCTCACGCCAGACAAGCAAGGACAACTGACTCAATATTTTCAATTAATGGCAACAAAGACCCAACTCCCTGCAAGAAAAATTCTGCAGGCCTTGGGCTACATGGCATCTTGCATACTACTAATTCCATATGCCAGACTGCATATGAGGAAACTACAATGGTACCTAAAGAGCATATGGTCTCAACACTGTCAAAGTTTGGAAACAGTTATACCACTAATTCCTTGCCTACAACAGGAGTTTCGATGGTGGGCACAAGCTTGTCACCCCAACAAGGGACAGCCTTTCACTCGACCCACAGTTAGGCAGACACTGACAACAGATGCATCAGATTATGCCTGGGGAGCACACATGGCAGGAAAATGTATCCAGGGTGAGTGGCCCACAGAGCAAAGACATCTCCACATCAATCAAAAAGAGATGCTAGCTGTACAAAAATGCTATTATAGCTTTCAAGGACCTACTGCATCCAGGACAATTACTACTAAAGACAGACAACACCACAGTTATGTGGTACATAAACAAGCAAGGGGGCACACACTCCTACCCCCTCTGCGGACAAGCCATGACCTTGTGGAACACAGCTCTAAGCTACCAAGTTCATCTGCAAGCACAATTCCTGCCAGGAGAAAAAAACACACTGGCAGACGACCTAAGCAGAAACATTATGGACCCACACGAATGGGAACTAAACCCACAAATATTCAGAATAACACAAAAATGGGGGATCCCGGACATAGATCTATTTTCCACCCCAAAGAACTACCAATTACAGAAATTCTGCACAAGGAGCTACCATCCACGAGCGTGGAAAGTGGATGCCCTCTCATTCAGCTGGAAAAAACTACAAGTATACGCTTTCCCACCTTTACCTCTCCTTCCAAAGGTACTCATAAAAGCCAGGCAGGAAGAGCCAAAAATGATCCTGATTGCACCAGACTGGCCACGCCAGCACTTGTACCCAATCCTAAAGAACTTAACACAAGAACCACCCTGGATTTTACCACAAATTTCACAGTTGCTGACACAGTACAACAAACAGATACTTCACAGCCAGCTAAAGACCTTAAACCTAGCTGCATAGAAAATTCCTTAGTCAAGCAAGCAATGCCTCTCTCCAAAGATGTTGTGGATGTCATTCTGTAGGCCAGAAGGCCTAGCACCAGGAAAGCATACTTGGACAAATGGAAGAGATTCTGTGCCTGGAACCAAGCGCACAGCCTTGACCATCTAGTCCCAAACATTCCTCAGATACTGCAATACTTAACTGAGATGCTGGACAAGGGCCTTTCTTTTTCATCCATCAAGATCCACGTCTCCGCTATCTCTGCTCATTACAACACGGATCCACTAATTTTTTCTAATCCTTTGCTCAAACAATACCTCATAGGGGCTAAAAACATAAGACCACCCCGTAGAGCACCTACACCTACGTGGGACCTCAACTTTGTTTTGGAAAAATTAACGTTACCTCCTTTTGAGCCAGCTAACACAGCAGAATTAAAATACATCTCTTGGAAAACTGCTCTGCTACTGGCAATAACATCAGCATGAAGAGTTTCAGAATTACAGGCACTAATGGCAGTGGAACCTTTCCTCATCTTCCACCAGGACAGGGTGTCCTTAAGAACCAACCCTACGTTTATGCCAAAGGTGGTATCAAGTGTGGCTCTAAACCAAACTGTTCACTTGCCAACTTTTTATCCAAAACCACAGAACAAAGGGGAGAGACTACTACATTCTTTGGACATTCACAGGCAGTTATGCTTCTACTCGGACAAAACCAAAGCTTTCAGAAAATCTGAGCAATTATTGGTAGCATACGCTGCAGGAGCACAGGGAAAAGCCATTTCAAAGCAGACCATTTCAAAATGCATAGGACACTGTATACGTTTCTGCTATACCCACCATGGGAAACCTGTACCTAGCAGCATTAGATCTCACTCCACCAGGGCAACAGCCACTTCAACTGCCTACCTCAGAGGAGTACCTGCCAAGGATAATTTGGAAGCTGCAACATGGAATTCTGTGCATACCTTCACCAAACATTACCATTTGCCTTTACACTCCAAATCCAGAGCAGGCTTCGCCACTGCTGTACTGCAGGGCCTTATAGCCACCCATAATGCCTTATAGATCCAGCCTCCCTACCTCAGCTTTGGGATTCCACCCAAGTGTAATGACTGCAGCAGTGTAACAAGATGAACATAGTACAGATGTTCATCATGTTACACTGCTGCAGTCATCACACTTGGGTTATCCTGCTGTCAGGCGGTCCCGCAGTTGGCCAGAGTTCCAAAGTCTTTGTCCAGCGTCGGCTGCTGTCGCTTCTTCCTTGACGTTACTGCGCCAGGGGTATATAAGAGGCATCCGACGCCATTTTCTTCAGTCTTTCTTGCCGCACGGTGCCCGAAGCAGAAGCAGTTCGCAAGTGCCGGTCGGCCGACTCCTGAGATTTTTAAATCGAATTTCAGACCGAAGTCTTCAATAAAGCTAAGTACCCCATTGGGGAAGCTTTTCTTGCCTCAGTCCGATGTCAGAAAAAGTTAACAATTGCATTTCTTGTGGGAAGCAAATACCTCATAAGGACTTTCATTCTTATTGTATTCCTTGCCTAGGCCCAGACCACGACATCACAGGTTGTCAGTTTTGTGCTAGGTTTAATAAACGAACTATCAAACGTCAGTTTGATTGCGCACAACATTACTTTGGTAGAAAATTTAATTATACCATGCCATCGGAGCAACTGACGACTGGCATGCATAAAAAATGCAAGGATAAGGATAGGCAGCCTAGACCCAAACCTGACTCCGAGGCCTCTGCTGGGCCTGTCGCCGGTTCTCCGGTTTTCAGTGAGGCACCTACGCAGCCCCTGACAACCGCTGATTTAGAACCCCAGACGGCTTCTGATTCACAAGCGGAGAGTACTAGGCCGCCGCAGCCTTCTTCTTTAGCCCCTACCGACTCTAGAGCAGAAGGAGATTCCGGTGCAGTTGTAACGCCTTCGGTTGCAGAAGGTGTCTTCAGACCGACTACTCTCACCATTAAATCTTATGCTAAACTAAAAACTCCATTAAAATCAAAAAAGACTGTACATCAGTCTCCAGTACAAGGCTCCATGCCTAAGAAACAGATGCTTAAGATGGCTGAAGATTTAATTACCTTAATCAGTGGTTCCCATCCCCCCTCCTGATGAAAGGCCAAGACAAGAGGAGGATTATGCTTCCTCTGACCAGGTTTCAATTTCCTCAGATTCTTCTGAGGAACAGGAATACTCTTTTCCCCCTTATGATTCTGATGCTGAAGAGTCTATTCCCTCAGCATCTCCTCCAGAAGATTACTCCTTTGGGGAAACTTTACATACCATGAGGTAACATTTCCAATGGGAAGACCAGGATTACTCTGATTCTAAGAAAAGGCTCCGAGAGTTCGTTTTACTACCCCAGCACAGACCACTTGCTATCCCTCCTGTGTTAGACATTGTGGATGATGTTTATTTAGAATCTAGTCTTAACCCAGACTTTCTACCTCCTGCTCCAGCCAAACCAGACAGATACTACAGAGTCCCTGACTCACACAAATTCCTCTATAAAAGCCCTGTTGCTGACCCAGAAACAATTTCCCAGGGTCCCAAAGGGGTTAAGGCCTCTATTGCTAAAAATCCTGTACCTTCTGAAAGGGATTCCAGAGCACTAGATAGATGAGGAAAGAAGGTATACACCTCAGCTACTCTAGCTATGAGAGCTTTAAATTGCCAGTTTCACATGCTGAAATATCAGCAATTCCTAATGTCTCAATTAAAACAAAAAATGAGCACACATTCAGAGCAGCCTGACTTCATGGAAATGCAGGATCTGTTACATGCAGCTAAACAGGTGGGCAAACATACTTTACAATGTGCATTTGATTCATTGGAAGCTTCCTGTAGAGCAGCAGTGACTGGGTCCGTTATACGTAGACATGCTTGGTTAAAAGAACAAACCCTGCCTGATCATGTTAAAGCAAAGTTATTGGATGCACCTTTACAGCAGGACGTTTTATTTGGTGTAAAAGCAGAAGAGGTTTTAAAGAAAATGGAGGATAAGGCAAAATCTATGCAGACAGTCAAGGATTTTTTACAGGTTCAACCCCCTCGTTTCAGCAGAAACTGGTCAACAAAAAACTGGTCCTTTCCAGCATCTGACAGACCACAGAGGGGCAAATACAGACGCCCAAGGGGCAGAGGTCAGTCACAAGGCCCTTACAAATCTCGCCAATGGGGTGCCCCTACCCAGAAAGGAGGAGAAGACAGGCCCAAGCTAACAGAAGACAAACACAATGACTTAACCCTCAGACTGCCAAGCAAATCTCTCTTGGCAGCTCCCTTGGGAGGAAAATTAGCACTTTTTGCAGACAACTGGCACATCATCACAAAAGACAAATGGGTCCTAAGCATTGTTTCACAAGGATAACAGATTCCACTTTCACACCTTGCCAAGGATAAAAGGAATGCCAAACCTGCCACCGAATCAATGTGTGGAGGCACAAAAACAAATTACAGCTCTCATGAACATGAGAGCCATACAACAGGTACCTACACAGGAGCAAAGACAAGGATTTTACTCAAGACTCTTTCTAGTCCCCAGAAAGGACAAAGCCTGGAGACCCATTCTGGACCTTTCAACTCTAAACACCTATCTCCAAGTACCCATATTCAAGATGCTAACACTACAGCAGCTTCTTCCCATGCTGGGCAAGAAGGCTTGGCTAGTAACATTGGATCTCAAGGAAGCATACCTGCATGTCCCTGTCAGACAAAATTGCAGAAGATACCTCCGTTTCATTGCAGGTTCAACTCATTATCAATTCTCTGCACTGCCCTTTGGCTTATCTACTGTGCCCAGGGTTTTCACAAAATGCCTGGCACCAGTAATTGCATACTGCAGACAAAGAGGAATTCAAATATACCCATACCTGGACGACTGCCTTATTTAAGCAGAAAGCAAGGACATTCTTTTAAAGCATCTGGCGTTTGTCAAACACCTTCTAAGTTGCCTGGGGTACACAGTAAACGAAAATAAATCAAAACTAGTGCCCTCACAGAACATAACATTCCTGGGTGCCAGCTTGAATACAACGGCCCAGATGGCTTGCAACAACAGCTGACTCAATACTTCAAAATGATGGCAACAAAGACCCAATTCCCTGAAAGAAAAATTCTGCAGGCCTTGAGATTCATGGCATCTTGCATACTCCTAATACCATTTGCAAAACTGCATATGAGGAAATTACAATGGTACCTGAATAGCGTATGGACACAGCACAGCCACAGCTTGGAAACAATGATACCACTCATTCCCTGCCTTCAACAGGAGTTTCTATGGTGGGCACAGGCATGTCACCTCAACAAGGGTCAGCCTTTTACCTTGCCCACAGCCAGGCAAACTATAACAACAGGTGCATCGGACTATGCCTGGGGAGCACACATGGCAGGACAGTGCATTCAGGGCAAATGGGATACACATCAAAGGCATCTGCATATAAATCAAAAAGAAATGCTAGCTGTACAGAATGCCCTAACAGCTTTCAAGGACCTCTTACATCCAGGACAACTCCTAATAAAGACGGACAATACCACAGTAATGTGGTATATAAACAAGCAAGGGGGAACACACTCCTACCCCTTATGCAGGCAAGCAGTGACCTTGTGGAACACAGCACTGACTTACCAAGTTCAACTACAAGCACAATTCCTGCCAGGAAAGAAAAACACATTGGCAGACGACCACAGCAGAAACATCATGGATCCCCACGAGTGGAAACTGGATCCACAAGTATTTGCAATGATAACTCAAAAATGGGGACGCCCAGACATAGATCTGTTTGCCAACCCCCAAAACTACCAACTTCAAAAAATTTTGCACAAGGACATTCCACCCACTAGCTTGGAAAGTGGACGGCCTCTCATTCAGTTGGAAAACACTAACAGTCTATGCCTTTCCTCCACTGCCTCTTCTAGCAAAGGTGCTACTGAAAGTCATATTAGAGAGGCCACAAATGATACTCATTGCTCCAGACTGGCTACGCCAGCACTGGTACACGATACTAAGGAACATGGCCCACAGCCCACCATGGATTTTACCCCAAATTCCTCACCTGCTCACTCAGGAAAACAATCCGATTCTACACAGCCAGCTTAAGACTTTAAATCTGGCTGCATGGCAAATTACCTAAGCAACCAGCCAACACCTCTATCTAAAGATGTTATGGATGTCATTCTGGAGGCCAGGAGGCCCAGCACCAGGAAAGCCTATTCAGACAAATGGAAAAGATTTTTCCCCTGGAACCAGGCTAAAGGCCAAAATCCCCTTGCTCCAAACATTCCTCAGATTCTGCAATATTTAACTGAGATGTTGCACAAAGGACTTTCTTTTTCATCTATTAAGATCCACGCCTCAGCGATTTCAGCTCACTACAACACGGATCCTTCTTTATTTTCACATCCACTCCTAAGACAGTACCTCAGAGGGGCTAAGAATATAAGACCGCCCAGGAGAGCACCAACACCAACTTGGGATCTCAACTTTGTTCTGGAAAAGCTTACACTGCCGCCCTTTGAACCAGCTATTTCAGCAGACTTAAAGTTTCTGTCATGGAAAACTGCCCTGCTACTAGCAATAACTTCAGCTAGAAGAGTCTCAGAGCTACAGGCCCTAATGGCAGTGGAGCCTTTCCTCATTTTCCACCAAGACAAGAGTCGCTCTACGGACTAACCCTTCCTTTATGCCAAAGGTGGTATCCAGTGTGGCCCTAAAACAAACCATTCATTTACCCACCTTTTTCCCAAAGCACCAGAACAAAGGAGAAAGACTCCTGCACTCTTTGGACATTCACAGGCAATTACGTTACTACTTGGATAAAACTAAGGCTTACAGAAAATCTGACCAGCTCTTTGTATCCTATGCTGCAGGATCACAAAGAAAAGCTATCTCAAAACAGACCATTTCCAAATGGATAGGACATTGTATACGTTACTGTTACACACATCATGGGAAACCGGTACCTGCTAGCGTTAGGTCCCACTCCACCAGGGCTTACAGCTACATCAACTGCCTTCCTCAGGGGGGTACCAACCAAGGATATTTTGGAAGCTGCAACTTGGAGTTCAGTGCACACCTTCACCAAGCACTATCACTTACCTCTATATTCTAAGACTAGAGCTGGCTTTGCCACTGCAGTTCTGCAGGGCCTACTAGCTTCTCCAAACCCTCTTTAACGCCACCACCCATCCTTAGCTTTGGGATTCAACCCAAGTGTGATGACTGCAGCAGTGTAACACGAACATAGTACAGTTTTGTACCTACCATAAATGTCGATGTTCCAGTGTTCACACTGCTGCAGTCCAGGTTACCCCCCTCCATCCCCCCTGTACTAGCTGCACTTTTATATACCTTTCTAACAACCTTTGTGGTGTATTTGCTTGTAACTGAAGGTATCTTTTTGTATTTTCTGTACATGTTTCATTGGCAGTATGTATTGCCCACCTACTAGGGGACACCTGACATCTGGGGCAAGAAAAACTGAAGAAAATGGCATCTGATGCCTCTTATATACCCCTGGCGCACTGACATCAGGGAAGAAGTGCCAGCAACCGACGCCGGACCAAGACTTTGGAACTCTGGCCGACTGCGGGACTGCCTGACGGCAGGATAACCCAAGTGTGATGGACTGCAGCAGTGTGAACACTCGAACATCTACATTTATGGTAGGTACAAAACTGTATTTTTTGTACCTACCATAAATGTAGATGTTCGTGTGTAAACACTGCTGCAGTCCAGGTTACCCTCCCTCCTTCCCCTCTTACTTTCAAGTATTTACCTAAGACATCTACCCTTTATTACCTATGGGGAGTATTTGCTGGTAACTAAAAATGGTTGTTTGCTTTACTTTTGTATTGTTTACTAGCAATTTGTATTGCGTATTTATTTTGGGGCACCTGACATCTGGGGCAAGAAAAACTGAAGAAAATGGCGTCAGCTGCATCTTATATACCCTTGTCGCACTGATGTCAGGGAGGAGGCGACAGCAACTGACGCCGGACCAAGAATTTGGAACTCTAGCCAACTGCGGGACCGCTTGACGGCAGGATAACCCAAGTGTAATGACTGCAGCAGTGTTTACACTCGAACATCTACATTTATGGTAGGTACAAAACTGTACTTTTTCCTACCAGGTGCCACCCAAGCAATGGACCAGAGCTACCTTCCTATGCCCAGGATGAGGCAACCACTGCTATTCATTCCCATCCTCCTACCCCCACTCCCTTGTGTACCTGAGGTGCTAGTCAGACATGGGTCAGCTGAGTCATAGACAGGTCTTCTTCCTTCTATGCTACAAGAATAGGCTGATTTGTTTGATGCTGTTGTCATTCTCTGCATTATTTTGAGCAGCCTTCTGTAGTGGATGGAAACTCTGGCTGCATACTTCTGTCATATGGCTGTTCTTGGAAGTCTCGGTGTGCTGTGCAAGAGACATGCACTTCTCCATTGACTTATGGATTCTTGTCTGTCTCATAAATGTTAGCATATCAAATATTTGCTTACAGAAATGTATTGTTATATGTCAAAGTTCTGGCACTTCAGCCACACGTGAACATCAAAACTACAAGTGCTAGAACAATTTACCGCAGCAACAAACACTGAAACCCGTAACAGGAGGGAAAGTATTTTTGAGGTGAAGGGGCTTCGGCCCCCACATTGCCTATGTAGGACTCCCATGACCACCACTACAATTGCATGATCATACAGCTGTGTGGAACTGTGTAACACCATAAACTGTGTTATTTGCTACTAACACATTTTGTTTCAAGCTAAAAGATGTTCTGTACTTCAATAGAGAAGCACTTCAGTAGGTTCATATTTCATACCTAAAAGTCAGATCAAAAATATTTGACAGTCTGGCATTCCAAAAATTGCATTCTCTCGACTTTACACACAGTATCCTGGGGCTGGTGCTGGAGGAGCAGCTGTCTCAAAGATCTGCAGTTCATACTGGCTGCCTCCATATTCATACATGTTATGTATGTGTAGATATTACAATTTGTGGGTGCGTAGCCAAGATGGCGAGCAGTTAACAGCACTGTTTTGTAGCTGTGCTTCATTTTAAAATTTCTAACAGGATTTTTACTAAAAAACCCAAATAGAACGTTTTAAAACTTGATGGATTTATAGTTGAACATCTGCCGAAAGATTTACTACATAAAATAACAAGTTTGAAACTCCTTTGATTGCTTTTTCCTGTCAGGAAAACTAGAAAGAACTAATAGTCTTAGAATGAGCCACTCTAAGCCCAGTGTACAGGACAGTACACTGAAAAAATACATAGAGGCTATGCTAAATAACCTCAATGAGTTGTCTGTAAAGATAGATAAATTAGAAAGCGAAATGGACAATTTTAAAGAGAAATGTAAAAGACAAGTTGAAGTGCTGAGTGAATCTCTTAAACAGCAATCATATCAAATCTTGAGTATAGAAGAGGCGATGTCTGATTTTGATGGAAGATTACTTGAAAATGAGAATAACACTGAATTTCTTGTGAAACAAAACTTATTCCAGAAAAAATAGAAGACTTAGAGAACAGATCTAGAAAGAATAACATCAGGGTTTATGGGATTAATGAAGAAGGAGGAGACAGTATCGTTCAATTCCTTCATACCTGGCTGCCTCAAACTTTGAACCTGTCTGAAGCTTTTTTCCTTTGGCACCAAAAGGGCATATAGATCACTTTCCCAACTCATCCTTACAACACCAAGGTCAGTGATCATAAGATTTTTCTCAACTCAAGATAAGGATTTAGTCTTAAAAGCTGTGTGGACTAATTATCCAGTTAAAATGAAAGAAAATACTGTAAGATTTGACAATGACTGATAGAGAAAAGCACGTATGTCACTTGTTAAAAGCTTAAAGAAAATATTAAACACAAATCTTGTTTCCAGCAAAAATAAGGATTCACCTTCCAGAAGGAAAGATGATTTTAACTCCTTAGAAGGTACATGCAGTGGACTTGTAGAAAAATAAATTCCTAGAAAAAAAGTAGAAGAAATGGACTGGAATCGATCAACTTATTTGAAGAGAAATGCAACAAGAGATGGGTTAATAAAAGACAAAAACAGTAAAAAAAACTGAAGGACAAATTAAATCAATGTATTTCATGCTTATGAATTCTACTAATTTAAAGAATTGCTTGAATACTTATACTAGTTACTGGACATTACTTTTTGTAAGGTAAATCATTTCTTTCTTTCCTTACTTCAAATGATTACTAGTTCTGTTTTTAAAATGTTAGTGTTTGATTCTTTTAACTAGAAATGAAATTAAAGCAATTTATTTTCATTTAGAGTTTAAATGTTAAATTATTCATTTTATTAAAAGTTAGTCATTATTATGATGAAACCTTTGTTATGTGGCACACTTTGATATCTTGGCATAGTTGAATAAATTACTGTTAAATATAATACAAGATGCAACAAATGACACTAAAGAGGCATGTTAAGTTGGATTCTGGGCACTTAAAATGGCCCAGTAGTGTTACATGACATGCAGTAGCACTTAGAAAAGACAAGTTATGTTATAAACAAAATAATATAGCTTTTTACATATGTAACGGTTATTATTGGAATGATATCAAATAATTAGAGTAACAGTCACACTTTTACAAGTTAAACCTAGGTCACACATAACTGTCATTCTTTTAATGCAAGTCTATGTGCTGTGTCTCCTTTATAATAATGACAGTCTGCTTTTAATGTCTCATACAAATAGTACTTACTGTATCATTAAATGTTTCTTTAAATACAATAGTTTTTTAATGTTTAAAATACTTGGAAATGTTTTTTGTTTTTTTAGTAGTATAAGAGTGGTTTGAGGGATTGATGTGTAAAGTAGAGGTGGCTTGATTTCATTTGCAGACATTTTTATGTGAATTGTAACTGATGGACTGTTCATTTTCAAGCCCTTTTCATGAAAACAAGCTTGAAGCAACCTAGCGTCATGAGCATTTTTGTGATGCGGGAGTTCTGAAAATTCTAAGAACTGTCCAGGTTAATTCTTCCTGTCTAAAAGTAAATAATCATAATATCTTGAATCATATGCTAAGATGTCAAAGTACATGTTAGATAGTAAGCAAAAGACAGTGAATTGCATTCTAACCACTGTCACGTATTACATAGTTCTAAGTGCTTGCTACTAATAGAACACTTGACTTCCAGTTGCACTCAGGAAACTTATGCTGTGTTATAAACAAAGTATAAAAAATAGTTTCTTCATATATAAAAGTTATTATTGGAATGTTATCAAATAACTAGAGTAACGTTCACACATATGAGTTAAACCTGGATCTCACATAACTGTCATTCTTTTAATGCAAGTTTATGTTGTTGTTGATGTTGTTGTTGTGTCTTTCGGCTTTTCCCGGTTAGGGGTCACCACAGCGGAACTCCGGTCCGCTAATGATTGGCAGTAGATTTTTACGTGCCGAGTTGCCGGCCCTGACGCACAGCCTTCAACAAAGGTACGTCCATTCACGCATGTCTCCACACAGAAGATGCTCTAGCTGAGAATCGAACAGGACAACGTCTTACTGTGAGGCTACAACGCTACCGCAGCACCACTACCGCATGCTATGAAAAATGACAGTCTGCTGTATATTAAACATCTCATACAAATAATGCTTACTGAATCATTAAATGTTATTTTTAAATACAGTAACTTTTTAGTTGTTAAACATTGAAATTATTTTTTTTTAGTGGTTTGGAAGGGTTTGAGGGATTGATGTATAATGTAGACATGGCTTGGATTCACTCGTGAATGTGTGAATTGCAACTGCTAAACTGTTCATTTGCAAGCCCTTGTCTTGAGGACCAGCTTAAAGCAGCTTAATTAGAGTCATAAGCACTTTTGTGATGCTGCGGGAGTTCTGAAAATTCTAAGAACTGTCCAGGTTATTACTTCCTATCTAAAAGTAATTAATCATAATATTTTGAATCATATGCTGAGATGCCAATGAATACAAGTTAGATAATAAGCAAAAACAGTGAACTTCATTTTAAACCACTGTCAGTTACTTAATAGTTCTGAATGCTTGCAGCATACTAAAAGGATAGTTTTTATACTAGCCTATAGAAAGACGCTTCTGATAAAAAAAAAAAAAATAGAATTCTGTTTCTATGTTATTGTCTCTTTTCAATGGTAACAAAGCTTAATATCTCAGAACAATTTATTATGGAAAGTTTGAATCTTAAAAGGAAAGATTTTTCTGATGTTTGTTCAGATGATATTAGACACAACATTTAAGGGGAAAATAGGACTGATTCTAACAGTAGTACTAAATTAAAGAGTATCAAATATACCAGGGTAAATATAAATGCTCTATTATGTGATATTCTACACTAGGATTTTGGCTAAAGTTTAAAACCTAGGAATATATTTATAGTACAAGACATAGTATACAAACAGAAATAGAAACAGATCAGAATAAGTAAATATGTATATAGTTAAAGAATATAAATATCTCTACAAAAGTGAGACTTTGGCATAGTGGTTAGGGTGTTCAGCTTATAGGCACAGGGTGCAGGGTTTGATTCTCACATGGTGTAATTGACTGGACTTGGAATGGCCAGCAAAGGCAATTAGTCTGGTACTGATTTATGAACTTATGATCCTGTGAACAACTGTACACATAGTAAATAAAATAGAAGCATGTAAATCATCTGACCAATAAATTAATAAATATGAAAATAACAACTGACTTCCTCCCTACAGTAGATCAGGGAGATAATGTGAGGTACAGGGAAAGATGATTGCAGAGAGACTTAATTTGGTCAACTTATAATAACGATTCTGAACACCTTTTTAACTTTTCTTATTCATAACTCACTGACAGGCTTTTTTAAGATGATGCATACTTAAAGTATGAGACACACTAATATGAATCAGAAGCATGCACTAAGCATTGTTAGTTTAACAGAGAGTTTGAGAGGTAGTTTGCTCATCTTTTTCAACAAACCAGGAATACATTATTCCATGGTGGAATTTTTTAGGGTTATATCATTAAGTAATGTTTTATTTGTTTCAAATGTTTTGCCCATAACTGAAGATTTCATTTTTCTTGTATGTAAAGTATATAACAAGTTCAATACATTAATGTGATTTTATTATACCTGTGTTGTTTTTCTTATAAATGTCTAATTTTAAATCCATATCTATTAATATTAATGGACTGAATAATCCAGTAAAGATAGTCTGTTCAAATACTTGCAATTACATAAAGCTAAAATAGTATTTCTACAGGAAACTTATTTACTTAACAAAAATGTTAAAAAAAAAAACAAACCTTTTTTAAAAAATTATTTGGTTTTAGCAAGTTCTAGCTTTCGAGATAAAAGAAGAGGCACCCTCATTTTATAGAAAAATTCACCAGTAATGCCTAAAGTAATAGATACTTATGTTGATAAAAATGGTGTTATAATTGAGTGGAACAGAAAGCTATATACATTGGTGAACTCTGATTGAATTCCAGGGGTTGGAGCTAAAGATGCAAAAAATTACTTGGAACACTATACCATATTGTATGAAAGGTGAAGTCATAATGGCTGGTGATTTTATTTGTATTTTATGAGACAGATGCCACTGCAGATAGAAAGCTGAGAATCACATCTTCAGCCAAACATTTAACACATTTTGTAAATCTAATGAATTTAATGGATATATATGAGCTAAGAAAATCACATCAATTTACCTATTATTCATATATGGAACACAGATATTGATAACAGATTGAGGCAACAATTTTATCATGTTAGAGAAGTTTCAGTAGTTGCATGTCCCATTATTGAACCATAATGCTATAATCTTTACTATTATTTTTAAAAGACTGACAATTTAATACATCACAGGAGAATACCAGTGTACATTTGTAAAATAAAATGATTCAAGGATTGGTATGTTAAAGAGAGCAAAGATTTCCTAGAAATAAAGATGAATAGTGAAGTGTCTGATACTGTCCTGTGGGAATTTTACTATAGACTTACTTAAATGGAAGTTACAAGTTGGTGTATTAGTAAAACAAGAGAATGGGACAAAGAATTGAATACGCTACAGGCCAAAATAGACACACTAAAGTTAAATCTAAAACCAAATGACATTTTCAGTCAGTCTGAACTTAAATACAAAATATGTTGAAATTCTAAATCATAAAGTTTCATTAAACATGGAAAAACTTAAACGTCACACATTTTCAGTAAACCCTTTAAGCTTGCATAAACTTGCTCTTAGAACAAAGAAAATGAATAAACTAAGTCTTATCAAAGAAGTTATAACATATAAAAAGAAAGAACTGATATTAAAGGTATTGTTGAGGGCTTTTAAATATTTTATAAAAAATTAAATAATACGAATAACCTAGATGATGATGATGTTGAAACTTTTCTAAGGGAAAATATAAATAATAAAATAAATGAACAAGTATAAAACTTGATAGACCATTGACTTTAACAGAAATAAAAGATAAAATAAAAAAGTTAAAAAAAATAATAAGGCACCAGGCTTGGATGGTCTTATACCAGAACTATATAAAATAGTACCAGATGATGCAGTTAAAATATTAGATAAGGTCTGTAGAGAAATAGAAAGAACTGCTAAAGTCCTTCCTTCATGGAAATATTCCCAAACATCACCCATTTTAAAACAAGATAAGGATGCTACAAAGTGCAAATCATACAGACCTATGTCACTTTTAAATCTGGACTATAAGATGTTCATATCCATTTTAGATAATATAATTAATCTGTTTATGCCTAAACTGAATAACAATGATCAAACTAGGTTTATTTTAAATGGGCAAGTACAGGATAATATAATAAGAATACATACATTAATGAAGACTTCCAAGATGGCTGCATATTGAATAACAGCTTAATTCTGGCTCTCCCAGTCTTAAAACAGAAATTTGGCAGGGAAAGGCAGTGGACTTAGGTTTCTGAGAAAATTTCAGTAACTGAGTAGTAAGTGCACTGCCTAGATGCCTGGAAACAAATGTAAATGACCTGGAGGAAAATCTGCTGAAAAAGTTGAGGAAAAAACAGAGACTGAGAAAAGTGCTGCAGTTGCTCAGAAAGAAGCAATGTAAGTTCCCGACATAACTTGCAGTAACCTAGAGTAAAGTATAAAGCAGCTGCACACAGATTTGGTTAAATTAACGAAAAACTGATGGAGTATATCAACACAAACAATAAAAATCTGGAAAAAAATCTAAGAAGCTTTGAACAAATATTCAGAAAAGGTGAAACAACTGCAAAACTCAGAAGCTGAAATGAAGGAAACGCTGGCTGAATATGAGACTGCACAAGAAGAGAGGTTTCAGAAATAATAGAATCAGAGAACAGAGCACATAGGGAAAATCTGAAATGTTCTGCTGTACCACAGAAGCTGGAAGGAACAGACTATATTAATTTTATGAAAGTACAGCTAAGCAGTTGGACTGGTATTCCAAAACAGCAATTGTCAATTCAGAGGGCACATTGTGTCTACCCTCCAAACCTGCCTATGAGAAAACAACATAGACCTTTAGTAAAAATCTTATCTTACCAGTAGAAGGAGTTGATTCTGACAAAACTGTCAAAACTGTGGCAGAAGGGCAAAGTACTAAAAGTGGGAGATAGTGTGTTTGTGGAGAATGACTACTCATTGCACACCTGGCAGAAGAGGAATACATTTATTCCATTATATAGGGAATGCCAAAATGCAGGCATGAGATTCAAACTACTGTACCCAGCTATCCTCAAAAATATTTCCCCTTTAGGAAAAAAAATCTCAAGTACATACTAAGGAAGAAACACAGACGTTTGTCCAACAAAAAGTGAGTTGTGTGAAACAGGAGATTCTGCTGCTTGTTCTATTGGTAGTAAAGACTACACAGAGAGAGACTGTGCCAGTGAAACATTTCCCAGTGTATCAATGGAAAATGATCGAGAGAGGAGAAAAAAGCACAGAAGTTAACAAGAAGAACAGAGAGTGCACTGGAGATGAAGCAGAAATAAGGTTTGGAAGATTGAGATGAACAGGAATAGAACAAAAGAATCTGGAAATATCGGACTTTTTTGGACGTTGTTAAACTTGTAGGGGACTCTAAAGCTTATGCCTTACTTCATGTTAACGTTTGGAGACTAAAATCAGTAACCTGGAAACTGACAAATGTAGAATTACAAAGCACTAATTATATTTGTGAAACAGGACAGAACAAGAAAATCTGGAAGTATTGGACTTGTTTGAATTTTATTAAACTTGTAGAGGACTCTAAAGCATATGCCCTACTTCATGTCATTAATGTCAGAAAAATACTCAAGGGGGGGGGGGGGAGAAGATTGAGAGTTAACTGTAAGTAAAATAACTTTTTTTATTTTTTTTTCTTAAAAGCGTTACTTAACTGATGCATAATTTTCTCTGCCTGTTCTAAAGTAAAGTTTCTTTCAGTTATTTTTAAGTGTAATGGGGATGCTAATGTAAATAGGTGCTTCTGTTTATTCTTTTTGACTCTTTCTTTCTTCTCTCTTTCTGTTTGTTTTGTTTTAAGACATGTAGGCATTGCAGTATAAAACAAAAAAGGGGATCTGGTTAAAAGATCATGACAAAAGAAAAAGTGAATGTGCTTTTTCTCATCCTTGCATAGGGGAATGACTGTGTTAAGACCTTTAGCTTTATGTAGTAACACGTTTTGACAGTAAGCAAGTAAATGAAAAAGAATGCTAAATATTATAAGGTCTTTTTTTCTAGTATACAGTCATATATCTGGTTCTCGTATCACTAGCTGACAATCTGATGAAGAGAAATGGATAAGGGAAAATGTTTTCTGAAAGCATTCAAGTGTTTTCCCACCTGGGAGAGCTATAAAGATAAGGCAAAATCAGACAGCACTTAAGACAGACAGGCTATGCAGTGGTTTCTTAGCAGGGATAAACTTTCTTTCTTTTTAGTTGGAAGAGAGAGTGTGTGTGTGTGTGTGTGTGTGTGTGTGTGTGTGTGTGTGTGTGTGTGTGTGTGTGTGTGTGTGTGTGTGTGTGTGTGTGAGCATGTGTGTGTACCTGTCTGTCTGTTTGGAACTAATGATGTTCTTCATGTTTCAGTGTTGCAGTCATCATCTGTGGGTTATCCCTGCTGTGGTAGCCCTCGGCCTGCCTGAATACCAGAGTCAGTCGTGTAGTCTGACATCAGGTCATCAGTGCTGTAAAGCAAGCCAGCTAACATCATTACACCAGTCTTTCTTGCTGTGGAGCCTGTAGCAGAAGCAGTTCACATGAGTGCTGGTCGATCGCTACCAGAGTTTGAATTTCAGCTGAAAAAGTTAAAGCTACATACCCTGTTGGGGGCCTTTTTTCTTGCACTAACCAATGTTCAAAAAAGTTAACAATTGTCTCGCCTGTGGAAAGCAGATCCCACACTGAGACTTCCATTCTTACTGCGTCACTTGTTTAGGCCCAGACCACGACGTCCCCCGTTGCCGGTTCTGTGCCCTCTTTAATGCGAGAACCATTCACTGTAGAGCTCTTTTTGTAGACCTTTATTTTCGTGTTCTGTCTTCACATTCCAATATGGTGTCTGTCAGCCAACACTCTGTGGACATTCCGAAAAAATGCAGAGATAAGGATAGAGACAGACCACACAAAGCTAAGCCTTCTGACAATGCAAGTCGTCATTTCTCCGGAATTCAGTGAGGTGCTTTCGCAGCCCCTGATGCCTGATTCGATATCTACGCAGGCCTCTACCAAGACTTTTTCGGAGTCCAGTATGCCACAGAAATCTTCTTAGTCTTGCAAGCCTTTGGCTGTCTCTGCCTCGGTTGGGTCAGGAGCCGCAATGCAGGCACCGGCTTCCGAGGAGGCCTTTTGGACTACCAAATCTAGACAAAAACTGACATCTTCTCATCCAAATACTGTCTCTCTCAGACTGATGGATTTTCTCCTGCCTAGAAGCCAGGCCCACTCCTAGGAAATCTGCTTCTAGCCACCATCTTGCTCCTGCTCCACCACCCCAAGCACAAATGCTTAAAATGGCGGAGGATCTCATCTCCCTTGTCCGGGGTAATCAGGCCACAGCTTCTAAAAGGAAAAGGCACCCGTCTCTAGAAATTGACAGAACAGGATTCTAAGGAATCTGACTATTCAGATTTTGAAGAGGAACAGCAACCTCTGACTGCTTATGAGCTTTCAGATGCAGAGGAATCCATCCCTTCTGCCTCCCCTTCAGAGGACCTTTCCTTTGAGGAAACCCTTCACACCCTCAGGGAACATTTCCAGTGGGAATCTCAGGACTTCCCCCAGTGTAAGAAAAGACTTGGAGAGTTTCTGGACCTGCCCCAGCACAGACCCCTGGCCACCCCCCCCCCTATTTTAGAAATGGTGGATGATGTTTTCCATGAATCCAGCTTAGCCCGTGACGCCCTCCCACCTGCTCCCAGTAAACCTGACTGGTATTACAGAGTACCGGATTCTCACAAATACCTGTACAGAAATCCTGCTGCAGACCCAGTGGTCAGTACACAGGGACCTATAGGAGCCAAGACTAGTTCCGCCAAGAATCCTATTCCTTCTGACAAGGACTCCAGAGCTCTGGACAGATGGGGTAAAAAAAGTATACACCTCTGCAGTCTTAGCTGTCAGAGCACTCAGTTGTCAATTCCATATGTTAAATTTTCAGCAACACACTTTGAAACTGTTAAAACAAAATATGTCTACATTTCTTGACTGTGCCAATTCAAAAGAGTTAGCAGATTTACTACACTCTGCTTGTCAAGTGGCCAGACACTCATTACTCTGTGGATATGACACCCTAGAAGCCTCTAGCAGGGCAGCAGTGACAGGGTCTGTCATTAGGAGACATGCATGCCTGAAGGAATAACCTCTACCTGAGCATGTCAAGTCTAAACTTATGATGCATCCCTAGATAAGGAGTGCATATTTGGAGTAAAAGCCAAAGAGGTGCTTAAAAAAGATGGAAGACAAAGCCAAATCTATGCAAACAGTAAAATATTTCTTTCAGGTTTATCCTCCCAGGTTCAGCAGGAACCTTCCCTCTAAGCACTGGTCCTTCCCTGCACCTACCAGACAGGGCCAAGGTTAGCCTCGCAGGGACAAGCCCATCCAGGCCCCTATCCTAGGTTCAGCGAGAAGCAAACAGTGGACCACTTCAGCCCCAAAGGCAGGGAGTTCTAAGCAACCCTTCAATGGCAAAAACTCACAATGACTCCCCTCTATGCCCTCCCTTCACTCATCAGAAACTAGGAGGAAGGCTCTCCCTCTTCAAAGAAAATTGGCTTTCTGTAGCAAAGGACCAATGGGTCTTAAAGATCATTTTTCAGGGATACAAATTCTCTTTCAGCGAACTCCCAGTTCCAAGACGGGGTACCCAGACTTGCCTCCAAATCAGTGGGTAGAGGCATTGAAACAGGTCCAAACTGAATAATCCCAGGGGGCAGTAGAACCTGTCCCCTCAGATCAAACAGACAAAGGCTTTTATTCCAGACTATTCCTTGTTTCAAGGAAAGAGTGCACTTGGTGCCCCATCCTAGATTGATCCATTCTGAACACCTCCCTGGTGGTTCCCATATTCAGAATGCTAACTTTGCAGCAGCTGCTGCCTATGCTAACAAAAAATGGCTGGCTAGTGACCCTAGATCTAAAAGATGCCTACCTCCACATCCCCATAAAGGAGTACTGCAGGAAATTCCTGCTCTTCAGAGCAGGATCGCAACACTTTCAGTTCTCTACACTGCCCTTTGGCTTATCTTCTGCACTCAGAGTATTCACTAAATGCTTAGCCCCAGCCATAGCATTTTGCAGACAGAGAACTATACAGATTTACCCTTACCGGGACGACTGCCTCATTCAGGCAGAGTGCAAAGAAAAGCTGCTCCAGTATCATTTTCTTGGGAGCTCTGCTGGACAGACTCCCAAATGGCCTTCCTATCCCAAGAAAAGCAGAGCTTCCTGCCTCTCTACTTTACTCAGCTGGCTTCCAGAAATCACGTCACAGCGAGGAAGTTCCTGCAAGCCCTGGGATACATGGCATCTTGCATCCTTCTAATTCCTCTGGCCAGGCTTCACATGAGAAAACTTTGTTGGTATCTAAAGAACCTTGGGTGCCAGCATTCTCAGTCTCTACAGACCTCTCTCCCTCTGATCCCGTGTATAAGTGGCGAGTTCCTCTGTGGACAGAGGCCTGTGCCAGGAACAAGGGTCTGCCCTTCATACTCCGCCCTACCGGCCAGACCATCACCACCAATGCCTCAGACATTGCTTGGGGCGTTCACCTAGCAGGCGGGTGCACCCAAGGTCTTTGGGATGCCCAGCGCCTTCACTTTACACATCAATCAGAAAGAAATGATTGCAGTACAAAAGGCTCTGATATCCTTCAAACCCCATCTCAGGCCAGGGGTTCTCTTTATAAAAGCAGACATCACAGTAATGTGGTGTATCAACAGTCAGGGGGGACCCACCCTTACCCTCTGTGCAGGCTAGCCATGAGCCTCTGGCTGACAGCCGACTCCATGGGTCTACACCTAATTGCCCAATACCTGCCAGGGGTCAGCAACACCCTGGCAGACCACCTAAGCAGGAACTTACTGGACCTCCATGAATGGTAGCTCCACAGGGAAATTTTTCCACAAATCACTCAGGAGTGTGGGACTCCGGAGGTGGATCTGTCTGCCTCTCATCTCAACCACCAGCTGCAAAAGTTCTGTACCAGGGAGTATCAACTCCTAGCGTGGAAGGTGGCTGCCTTGAACTTTCCCTGGAACTCCCTGTTTGTGTATGCATTCCCTCCTCTGCCCCTTATTCACAAGGTACTAATCAAAATAAGGGAGGAGAAGACCAAAGGCCATCCAGATTGGCCCAGACAGCATTGGTACCCCTTACTGCGCAGCCTGACCTAACATTCCCTGAAGCAGCTTCCCCTGATCTCAGACCTCTTGACCCAGGTGAGGGAGAAGATACTGCCACCCAGATTTGCAGACTCTCGATCTTTCAGCATGGCTTATACCTTAAAAGTTAACAAGGAGTCCCTGTTAAGCAAATGGGTCCTAGACATTCTCACAGAGGCCAAGAAGGCCCAGCACCAGAAAATCTTATGCAGGGAAATGGAAAAGCTTCTGCTCCTGGAGCCAGTCCAGAGGGGCCAGTACCTCTCATCCTGCCCATCCCTCTTATCTTGGATTACCTAGCCAAGTTGCTCAAAAGTGGCCTCTCCTTCTCTTCTATTAAAATCCATACCTCAGCCATTTCACCCAGTTATGATTCAGACCTACCCAAACAGTTCTTCAGAGGGGCGTCTAATTTCAGACCTCCCAGAAGGTCTTCCAAGCCAGCTTGGGACCTGAATTATGTTTTAGAAAAACTAACCTTACCTCCTTTTGAAGTTGATGCTTCAACATAATTGAAATACCTTTCCTTGAAAGACTGCCTTCCTACTAGCTATCACCTCAGCCAGAAGGGTTTCAGAACTTCAGGCATTCGTGGCTGTTGAGCCCTTCATCATTTTCCATGCAGACAGGGTCTCCCTGAGGACTGACCCCTCCTTTATGCCCAAGGGTGGTATCTGATGTGACCCTCCTCTGATATAACCCTCAACCAAGCCATACACCTACCCACCTTCTTTCCCAATCTTCAAAACAAGGGGGAAGAATTCTGCACTCTCCAGACATGCACAGCCAACTCAGATACTATCTGGACCATGCTAAACCCTCCAGAAAAACCGACCAGCTGCTTGTCAGCTTTGCCCCAGGGGCAGAGCGGAAGCCTATTTCCAAGCAAACCATTTACAAATGGATATCACACTGTATCCATTTTTTCTACAGACTACATGGGAACCCCTCCCCCCCCAAGTCTATTCGTACTCATTCCACTAGGGCAGCCTCCACTTCCACAGCCTTCCTCAGAGGAGTCCCCACCAAGGACATCTTGGAAGCTGCCACTTGGACCTCTATCCATTCCTTTACAAAGCATTACCACCTACCTCTTTTCTCTAAGTCTGGGGCAGGGTTTGGCTCTGCAGTTCTGCAGGGCTTGCTGACTCATGGCTAGGGCTCTAACCTATCTTTCCACCCCTCTCCTCATCTTTGGGAATCCTCCCACAGGTGATGACTGCAACAGTGAAACACAAAGAGCATAGTACAGTTGTGTACACTTAGCATAAATATGGATGTTCAAGTGTATTCACTGTTGCAGTCCGGGTTTCCCTCCCTCCATCCCCCTTATATCCTCTTCCCCTAGGGGGGGGCATAAGGTTTCCACGGTGGCTTTTAGCCACCAGGACCACTTCACCATATTTCCTTGTGCTTCTGATGGGTTAGGACAAGAAAAACTGATGTAATGATGTCGGCTGCCTTCTTTTATAGCACTGACGACCTGATGTTAGACTATAGGCAACTGCAGTTGACACAGGAAAACATTGACTCTGGTATTCAGGTCTGACGAGGGCTACCACAGCAGGGATAACCCACAGGTGATGACTGCAACAGTGAATATACTCAAAACATCTGTATTTATGGTAAGTGTACACAACTGTACTTTCCTGTTAAGGAGGTAGAACATCAAGCTTTGAAGATGTACATAGTTTTGTGTGTTATTCTTAGGTTAGTAGGTTTTTAGAAGGTACTGGGTGTGTGTATGTAGGTTTTACAGGGTATTGGTTGTGTGTATGTGTATTTTTATTTGAGGGTTTTCAGTAAATCAAAATTTTCTGCAAGATGTGACATAGGCTTAAATGGAGATGACAAGAAACAGTTGTATAAAAGATTAACCTGCCAAAGAGTGCATGCATGTAACACAAAAGATGGAACTAGACACGTAGCAAAAAACTGTGATACATAAAAGGTGGGAATAATAATCCTTCAAGAATATGATTCTTTCTGTAATGTCTTTAAACGTTAATGATCTCTCAGATAAATCCAAAAAAGAAAGAGTAGTGAACTATATGAAAAAATGTAGAGTACAAATAGCTATGCTACAGGAAACACATTTGGAAAGAACTGAACATGTGAATTTGATAAAGGTTTTCAGGATGGTTATTCAGCAGAATACCTGGGTCAAAGGAAGAGAGGAATACTTATATTAATCACAAGAGGAGCTCCAGTAGTAATAGAAGAAGAAAAAAAGAAAGACACTGGTAGATTTGTAGTACTAAGGGGCTGCTGGCAAGGGAGAAGGATTACTCTGGCATGTATTTATATCGCACTGAAAACTGCTATAATAGAGCTAAAAAAAATGCTTGGAGAAATGATCTTTCAGCAAGGAATAATACTTATAGGTGGGAACTGGAATTTGATTTGCAACAGTGAAGATGCATCTGGTGGGCATAGAAAGGGAAATATAACAAAGGAGGGTAGATTTTTAAGGAAATTTATGAAAATATTTGGCATGGAAGATGTGAATTCAGCACTAGGAGTTCAGAGTGAATGTATATATTCCCCACAATGCAAAAACTGGGCTAAGCTAGACAGAATATACATTTCACAGGAACATGTGCATTTAATTGAAGGTCTTGATATGCACCCAATAACTTTTTGAGATCATGCGCCAATAATAAAAATAAAATCAGAGGGTAATGAAATAAAAACGAGACACTGACACTTTCCCACATATCTGTTGAAGAGAGCAGAATTTAAGGAATGGGTAGTGGAAATTATTCAGGAGCTATTAGAGAAGGTAGAAACTTCTCAAAATATAGCTAGGGAGTGGGACAAAATTAAAATGGAATTTAAAAATAGGGTGTGTAAATAAAACAAAGGGAGATACTGTTAAGAAGTAAAAATTATTTAGAAGGACTGACAAATATTGAAGCATTACAAAATAGGGGGAATGTCATAGAACAAGAGGAGGAGCAACTACAGAATGCTAAACAGAAAATAAGGAACTACCTTGATAATTTGCACGAGTTTAGAAAAATTGCTGTTAAGCAACTGTTTTTTGATAATTACTCTAGAATACAAAACTTTTAGCACAGTGACTTACACAGCAGAAAGTAGAAAGGGCTGTCAGCAAGCTTAGGGAGCCTATTACGAGGAAGATAACTAGGGATCCTGTAGAAGTATTAGAAATATTTAGGAAGTTCTGAAAAAGACTGTATAAAGCAGAGAAATATGGAAATCAAGGAAAGGTACAAATTGAAATGTTTATGAAAGAATTAAATATGCCAAGACTAGAGGGAGATGAGGCTCAAATTACTAACAGGGTAAGATAGGAGGAAATAAGATGGTGATGTATAACCAGTCTATAAGAAAGTCCCCAGGATTAGTTATTCCTGTGCTAGGAGGGAAAAACTGATGAACTCTGTAAGGATTTGTTTAACAGTATTTCAAGAGGAAGAGAATTACCAGCATCCTGGAAGAAAGTGGGTAGTAGCTGTACTTACCTATAAAGGGTAAAGATCCATTAGATCCAGCTTCATACAGGTCCATTTCAATACTAAATCCAGATTATAAAGAGTTTGTATTGGCTAAAAGAATGGCAAAAGTGATGCCAAAATTGATAGATACAAATCGTTGTGGTTTTGTGGAGGGGACGCAAACATCTGATAACATAAACAGAACAGTGATGATCCAGAGGGAAGCAGAATTGTAAAAAAATACGACTCACAAAAGGGTTTGCATCCAGATCGAAAGAGGTCATTGGGCCCCTCTACACATCACTCATCAGACTCATCATAGAGTACAGTGCCCCATTTGGGATGTACCTTAAAGACACCTGCAACAACTGGAAAGACCACAGAAGTACCTCACCAAGAGGATCACCGGCCTCAAGCAGATGCCCTATGCAGCTCGACTGAAGAAACTCCAGCTGTACTCAGTTGCATACCGCCTACTCAGAGATGATCTCTGCCTGATATACAAGGCCATGTCCAACCCAGAATTGATGGACATGCTCCACCTAAAGAAAACCATATCCCCTCGAGCCACACGCTCCAGGGATCTAAACCTCACCACAACAATAAATAGGACGTGCTGGAGGGATAGATTCCTATCCCAGAGACTTCCCATGCTCTGGAACAAGATTCCAGTCTACATTAGGCAGAGCCTCCTCACTAACCCTCTTCAAGAGAAACCTTGACGAGTGGATGGGAAACAGAAATTCTACCCCCGGGCTCACTTCAATGGCTGTGCTGGACAGAGGCACAGGGAACTAATCTAAGGGGGCGGCGAAAGCCAACACATTCTGGCTAGGCTTATAAATACCTTCGGGCAGATAGCCTAGTACCTACCTATGAACCTATGTTGCTGGTAGGTCTTGATGCAGAGAAAGCATTTGACAGAGTAAGGTGGGATTTTATGAGTAAAACAACGGAAGCATTTGCATTTCCTGATAAAATTATAAGGTTGATAAGGAGGATATACGAAGGATCAGAAGTGAAAATTAAAGTGGATGGAGTCCTGTCTCCCCTCTGTTTGCATTATATTTAGAACTATTAGCAAGAAAAATAAGGGACTCCGAAATTCAAGGATATAATTGGTATGGTAGTCAAGAAAAACTGGCTGTATTTGCAGAAGACATTATTTTATACTTGACAAAACCAGAAAGGGACATTACAGTGCTATGAACATATTGAGACAGTTTCACACCTTTTTGGGATACAAAATTAACGAAGCAAAAATGAAAGCAATAGCGGTAAATTATGTACCCACATATAAATTGGTTCAGCAATATCCATGTTTATGGGGACATGATAAAACTTAAGTATTTAGGAGGATGGATAAAAATGATACTGGTATGACAGCTAAGGATATGTGGGAAGAGACTAAAAAGATGATCCAAAACCTGAGAAAATGGAAGCTCTGTTATATGGATATTGATAGTACGATACAAGCAGTTAAGTGTTTTAGTCCCTTTAGTCTTGTACAGTAGTCAGGCATATTTTAATCAACCAGAGCAGAAGTTGTGGATAGCTGAAGAATTTTATCTGGGAAGGGAATATGGCCAGAGTCAAGTGGGATAAGCTTAGTCTTCCAATAGAACAGGGCGGATTGGGATTACCCAAATTGAAGGGGTATTTCAGAGCAACACAGTTAAGGCTCCTTGTACATAGTACAAGCAGAAAACTATAATTCAGAGTGGAAAGAAACATGATGAAACAGGTGGGAAGCTCAAGTAATGGGGAGATTGGGATTTTGGATGCAGACCTTTAAGGAGAACAACAGTAATCAGTTCCCTGTTACGTAAGCGAACGCTTAATATAGCGAATGCTGTTTAATCAACAGCTAAATGTCGAAACGACAAAATCCCGAAGACATGGAACAGCGATTTTTTTTTTTTCCCACCCAGGGAAAAAAATCACTGGGACGTTTTCGGGACTTTGCCATTTCCTCCATTGTGGTGCGATTTCGGAGTTGGTATATTTAAGTAGTGGGTGTAGGTGGCCCCCTACTTTATTTTGTGTTTGGGTTTTTTGTTTTTTTATTTGCACAGACCAGCGTTATTTTCCCCTGGGAAAAAAATTACTGTTCCATTTGTTCGGAATTTGAATTTTGTGTTTTCGGGGGTTTTTTGGGGTCGATTATACAGAGTTCGCTGTTATAATATAGACTCCAATAATCATACAAAATATTATATTCATAAAGTAGCAGGTCTTCTAAGTATTAAGCCAACATGGGACTGGACGGAGGAGGTTCTGCCAATAGAAAAGACTGCAATTAGAGTTACAGACCGTAGGCAAGAGGGGGGCAGGAATATAGAGAAAACTAGCAAAGGAACCTAGGTACTGGGAGCAAATAACTGAAGATGGAAAAGCAAAAGAATGGGAATATGCCAAGAACTTATTTGGACTGCAGACTAAAGATTGCCTTCCATATGAAGGCTTAATATCAGAGTATAGGCAAAGAGAAAGAAATAGGGCTGTCCTAAATGAAACACTAGCACTGGTAGAGCTTTTAGTAGAATCTAGATCAGAAGTTGTCATTAAGAAAGGACTAAATAGTAAAGCATATAGAATATTGCATGACCGCTATAAGAAGCAATCAGAGGAGGTCAAGAAGAACTGGGAAGAGAGACTAGATAAGCAATTCACAAAGAAACAATGGGGGCATATACAATGGATATAAAAACTTTACACACCCCTGTCAAAATGCCAGGTTTTTGTAATATAAAAAAATGAGACCACAATAAATCATGTCAAATCTTTTCTCACCTTTAATGTGACCTATAACCTGTACAATTCAATTAAAAAACAAATCTTTTAGGGCAAAAAATTAAAAAAAATAAAAAACCTACAATACGCTGGTTGCATAAGTGTGCGTGTACAGTGACACTCCACCCCCTTAAACTAATACTTTGTTGTGTGTGCGCACCCTTAAACTAATACTTTGTTGAAGCACCTTTTAATTTAATTACAGCATTCAGTCTTCTTCGGTAGGAGTCTATCAGCATGACACATCTTGACTTGACAATATTTGCCCACTCTTCCTTGCAAAAGCACTCCAAATCTGTCAAATTGCGAGGGCATCTGTTGTGCACAGCCCTCTTCATGTCACCCCACAGATTTCCGATTGGATTTAGGTCTGGGCTCTGGCTGGTCCATTCCAAAATTTTAATTTTCTTCTGGTGAAACCATTCTTTTGCTGATTTGAAGGTATGCTTGGGGTCATTGTCATGTTGAAAGGTGAAATTCCTCTTCATCTTCAGCTTTCTAGCAGACTCCTGAAGGTTTTGGGGCAAAAGTGACTGGTATTTGGAACTTTTCATAATTCCTTCCACCTTGACTAAAGCCCCAGTTCCAGTTGAAGAAAAGCAACACCAAAGCATGATACTGTCACCACCAGGCTTCACTGTGGGGATGGTATTCTTTTGGTGATGCAAAGTCTTTTTGTGCCAAAGTACCTTTTGGAATTGTGTCCAGAAACTTCAACCTTAGTCTCATCAGAGCATAACACAATTTTCATCGTGTTTCACTGTTGCAGTCATTACACTTGGGTTATCTTGCTGGCAGGCTATCCGCAGTCGGCCTGAATTCCAAAGTCCTGGTCCGGCATTGGTTGCTGTCGCCTCTTCCCTGACGTCAGTGCGCCAGGGGTATAAAAGATGCAGCCGAAGCCATTTTCTTTCAGTCTTTCTTGCCGTGCGGTGCCCGAAGCAAAAGCAGTTTGCAAGTGCCGGTCGGCCAACTCCTGGGGTTTTCAAAACCGAATTTCAGATCCGAAGTCTTCATTAAAGCTAAGTACCCCGTTGGGAAAACTTTTTTCTTCTCCAGACCGATGTCAGAAAAAGTTAACAATTGTATTTCTTGTGGGAAGCAAATACCTCATAAGGATTTTCATTCTTACTGTATTCCTTTCCTAGGCCCTGACCACGACATTGCTAGCTGTCGGTTTTGTGCTAGATTTAACCAACGCACTATTAAGCGTCGGTATGATTTTGCCTTTCATTACTTTGGCTGAAGATTTAATTATATAATGCTGTTGGAAAAGCCGACGACCGGAATTTATAAAAAGCGCAAGGAAAAGGACAGGCATCCGAGGTCCAAAACCGACGAGAAGGCCTCCGCTAGGCCAGTCGTCGGTTCGCTGGTTCTCAGTGAGGCACTTTCGCAGCCCCTGACACCCGCTACCTCAGAGCCACAGGCAGCTTCCGACTCCCACATGGAGCCGACTAGGCCTCTGGATACTCAAGGTATTGGACACTCGGAAACTATTCCCTCAGATGGGTCCAGAGCCACTGAGCAGGCATCGGCTTCTGAGGGTGTTTTCAGACCTACACAGTTATATGTCAAGCCAACCTCCGCTTCAAAGGCAAAGACTAAAACAGCTCTAAAGACAAAGAAACAAGTACAGCATTCTCATGGACAGACTTCCATGCCTAAGAAACAGATGCTTAAAATGGCCGAAGACCTAATTACTTTGATCAGGGGTTCCCATCCCCCTCCTGATAAGAGGCCTAGGCAAGACACAGAATATGACTCTTCTGATCAGGTTTCCATTTCCTCTGACTCCTCTTCTGAACAGGGATACTCTCTTCCTCCCTGTGAGGATTCTGATGCTGATATACTTCAGCCTCTCCTCCTGAGGATTATTCTTTTGGGGAAACCCTGCATACCATGAGGGAGCATTTTCACTGGGAGAGCCAAGATTACTCAGAATCTAAGAAAAGGCTCAGAGACTTTCTTTTACTACCTTAGCACAGACCTCTTGCTAGTAGACATTGTAGATGATGTATTTTCAGAGTCCGGCCTGTCTCCTGACTCTTTACCCCCTGCACCTGTTAAGCCAGACAGATACTACAGGGTTCCAGACTCTCATAGATTTCTATATAAAAACCCTGCTGCTGACCCAGAAACTATTTCTCAGGGTCCCAAAGGGGTCAAGGCTTCCACTGCAAAAAAAACATGTCCCCTCTGATAGGGATTCTAGGGTACTGGATAGATGGGGGAAAAAAGTATACACTTCTGCTACCTTGGCTCTAAGGGCTTTAAATTGTCAGTTTCATATGCTTAAATATCAGCAATACTTAATGTCACTGCTAAAACAGAAAATGTTGACACATTCTGAATGTTCTGATAACAAGGAAATGCAGGATTTATTGCATGCAGCTGAACAAGTGGGAAAGCATACTTTGCAATGTGGTTTTGATTCACTGGAGGCCTCTTGCAGGGCCTCTGTTACGGGTTCTGTCATTAGAAGGCATGCTTGGTTAAAGGAACAGAATCTGCCTGATCACGTTAAAGCAAAATTATTGGATGCTGCATTGCAGCATGATATTTTGTTTGGTGTTAAGGCAGAAGAGGTGTTGAAGAAAATGGAGGATAAAGCGAAATCTATGCAGACAGTTAAGGATTTCCTACAGGTACAGCCACCCAGATTTAGCAAGAACTAGCCTTCTAAGAATTGGCCCTTTCCACGGTCAGACAGGCCACAGAGAGCCAGATACAGACGCCCTAGAGGCAGATCCCAGCCCCAAGGCTCATACAGGCCTAAACAATGGGGTGCTTCTGCCTCCAAAAGCAGAGAAGACAATATCACAGCCATACAGGAAACAGTCCCAATGACTTCCCTCTGCCAAAGTCAAGCACTTATCTTTTGGCAGCATCCTTAGGGAAAACTAGCACTTTTTTCACAAAATTGGCACATGATCATCCAAGACAAATGGGTCTTGTATATAGTGTCTCAGGGCTACAGGTTCCACTTTCACACCCTTCCAAAGACAAAAGGTATGCCAGACCTGCCACACAATCAATGGGCAGAGGCACAAAAGCAAGTTTCATCCCTCTTGGACATGAGGGCTATTCAGTGAGTACCAAAGCAAGAGCAGGGACAAGGATTTTACTCAAGACTTTTCTTGGTACGCAGAAAGGACAAAGCCTGGAGACCAATACTGGACCTGTCCCTGTCTATTCTAAACACTTTTCTGGACGTTCCAAAATTCAAAATGTTGACTGCAGCAGCTTCTGCCCATGCTGGGCAAGAAGGCTTGGCTTGTAACTTTGGACCTCAAAGAGGCATACCTGCATGTCCCAATCAGATAATCTTGCAGAAGATACCTCAGATTCATAGCTGGCTCAATGCACTACCAATTCTCTGCACTGCCCTTTGGCTTATCTACTGCGCCCAGAGTCTTCACAAAATGCCTGGCACCAGTAATTGCATTTTGCAGACAAAGAAGAATACAGATATAGCCTTACTTGGATGACTGCCTTATTCAAGCAGAGAACAAGGACATTCTACTGAAGCATCTGGCGTTTGTAAAAAGATTACTAATTTGCCTATGGTACACAGTGAATGAAAAGAAATCAAAACTGGTACCCTCTCAAGAGATAATATTCCTGGGTGCAAGCTTGAATACAACTGCCCAGATGGCTTATCTCACGCCTGTCAGGGCAACTGACTTCTTACTTCGAAATGATGGCAGCAAAGACCCAGTTATCTGCAAGAAAAATTCTGCAGGCTTTGGACTTCATGGCATCCTGCATTCTACTAATTCCATATGCAAGACTGCATATGAGGAAACTACAATGTTATCTAAAACGTGTTTGGACTCAACATTTTCACAGCCCGGAAACATTAATTACCCTCATTCCCTACCTGCAACAGGAGTTTCGATGATGGGCACAGGCCTGTCACCACAACAAGGGACAGCCATTCACTTTACCCACAGCCAGGCAGACACTAACAACAGATGCATCAGATTATGCCTGGGGGGGCCCACGTGGCAGGAAAATGTATTCAGGGCACATGGCCCGCAAGCCAAATGCATCTTCATATCAATCAAAAAGAGATGCTAGCTGTACAGAATGCCCTGACAGCCTTCAAGAATCTACTTCGTCCAGGACAACTGCTGATAAAGACTGACAATACTGCAGTCATGTGGTACATAAACAAGCAAGGAGGCACACATTCCTACCCCCTCTGCAGACAAGCCATGACTTTGTGGAACACAGCATTGACTTACAAGTACACCTGCAAGCACAATTCCTGCCAGGAAAGACAAATACTCTGGCAGATGAACTAAGCAGAAACCTCATGGATCCTCACAAGTGGAAACTGGATCCACAAATCTTCAGCATGATAACAAGGAAATGGGGATGCCCAGACATAGATCCATTTGCCTCCCCTCACAACTGCCAACTACAGAGATTCTGCACAAGGACTTATCACAAACAAGCATGGAAAGTGGACGCCCTATCATTCAGCTGGAAAACCCTTACAGTATATGCCTTTCCTCCACTGCCTCTCCTCCCCAAGGTACTCCTAAAGGTCAGACAAGAGAAGCCAAAAATGATACTGATTGCCCCAGACTGGCCATGCCAGTACTGGTACCCAATCCTAAAGAGCTTGTCTCAAGGCCCAGCCTGGACATACCTCAAATTCCTCATTTGCTGACCCAACAAAACAATCAGATCATGCACAGCCAACTCAGAACCCTAAATCTGGCTGCATGGCTGATAATGTAACCATTCAGAACACACCTCTCTCTAAAGCAGTTATGGATGTTATTTTGGAGGCCAGGAGGCCCAGCACCAGAAAATCTTATGCAGAAAAATGGAAGAGATTCTGTGCTTGGAACCAGGCACAAGGAATGGACACGCTTGTACCAAATATTCCTCATATTTTACAATACCTAACCAAGATGCTGGACAAGGGCGTATCCTTCTCATCAATTAAGATCCATGCCTCTGCCATTTCAGCTCATTACAATACGGAACCACCTATTGTTTCACATCCAGTGCTAAGGCAGTACCTTAGAGGGGCCAAAAACATAAGACCTCCAAGGAGAACTCCAGCACCTGCATGAGACCTCAATTTTGTCTTGGAAAAGCTCACACTGCCTCCTTTTGAGCCAGGCAATACAGCTGAGATAAAATACTTATCATGGAAAACAGCTCTGCTCCTAGCAATAACCTAAGCAAGAAGAGTCTCAGTTACAGGCACTAATGGCTGTGGAACCTTTTATTATTTTCCATCCGGACAGGGTTTCTCCAAGGACAAACCCAACATTTATGCCTAAGGTAGTGTCCAGTGTGGCTCTTAACCTAACCATTCATTTGCCTACCTTTTACCCAAACCCACAGAATAAGGGGGAGAGACTTCTGCATTCTTTGGACATACACAGACAGCTATGCTTCTACTTGGACAAAACTAAAGCTTTCAGAAAGACTGAGCAACTCTTAGTGGCATATGCTACAGGATCGCAAAGAAAAGCTATTTCAAAGCAGACTATTTCAAAATGGATAGGCCACTGCATTCGTTTCTGCTATTCACAACATGGCAAATCAGTGCCTAAGGGCATTAGGCCACATTCTACCAGAGCAGCAGCCACCTCAACAGCCTTCCTCAGAGGAGTATCAACCAAGGACATTTTGGAGGCTGCAACATGGACTTCAGTGCACACTTTTACAAAGCACTACCACTTACCTCTTTACTCTAAATCCAGAGCAGGCTTTGCCACTGCAGTTCTGCAGGGCCTCATAGCCACTCCTAATTCTATTTAGGCCCAGCCACCCGACCTCAGCTTTGGGATTCAACCCAAGTGTAATGACTGCAACAGTGAAACACGTTGAACAAAGTACAGTTGTGTACCTACCATAAATGTAGATGTTCGAGTGTATTCACTGTTGCAGTCCAGGTTACCATCCCCCTTTCATTGCTGGGACCTATCTGTACTTCTCTATTCTATACAACCTATGTGGTGTATTTGCTTGTAGCTGAAGGTAATGTTTATGTTAGTGCATGCTTTTTTATGAGCAGAATTTTTAGCCTACCCTTTTGGGGGCACCTGACATCTGGGGCAAGAAAAACTGAAGAAAATGGCCGGACCAGGACTTTGGAATTCAGGCCGACTGTGGGTACCCTGGCAGCAGGATAACCCAAGTGTAATGACTGCAACAGTGAATACACTCGAACATCTACATGTATGGTAGGTACACAACTGTACTTTTTCCCACATCCTTTTGGGAGATTTGATTAATTGTTTTTTAAATTTTAGTCAGGCCTGGATGTTTTTCTGTGTAAGAAAAGGCTTCCGTCTTGCAACCGTACTCCATAGTCCAGACATATGGAGAATACGGGAGATTTTTGTCACGTAGTACACAACTAGTACCCGCGGTGGTGGTGCTGCGGTAGCGTTGTCGCCTCACAGTAAGACACTGTCCGGTTCGATTCTCAGCTAGAGCGTCTTCTGCGTGGAGACATGCGTGAATGGGCGTGCCTTCGTTGAAGGTTGTGCGTCTGGCTGGTAACTCGGCACGTAAAAATCAACTACCAATCATTAACGGACTGGAGTTCCGCTGTGGCGACCCCTAACTGGGAAAAGCCAAAAGACACAACAACAACACAACTAGTACTTGCCAGAAATTCCTGCATGTATTTCAGTGTTACTGTAGGTCTCTTGGCAGCCTCCCTGACCAGTTTTCTTCTTGTCTTTTCATCAATTTTGGAGGGATGTCCAGTTCTTTGCACTCACTGTTGTCCCATATTTTCTCCACTTTTTGATGACGGTCTTCACTGTGTTCCATTGTATATCCAATGTTGTGGACATTTTTTTATACCCTTCTCCTGACTGATACCTTTCAGCAATGAGATCCCTTTGATGCTTTGTAAGCTCTCTGTGAACCATGGCTTGTGCTGTAGCAGGCAAAATCCTACAAGGACAGCTGAACTTTACTTGGGGTTAATCCGAGTCTCTCTAATTGATGGTAGGTGTGTACCCAAGAAGACTAAATGCTGTAATTAAATCAAAAGGTGCTTCAACAAAGTATTAGTTTAAGGTTGTGCACACACAACAAAGTATTAGTTTAAGGGTGTCTACACTTATGCAACCAGCATATTGTACATTTTTATATTTTTTTGCTTTTCAGTTGAATTGTACAGGTTATAGGTCACATTAAAGGTGGGAAAAGTTTTGAAATTATTTATTGTGGTCTCATTTTTTTATATCACAAAAAACTGGCATTTTAACAGGGGTATGTAAACTTTTTATATCCACTGTATGTACGTTTCCCAAGTATGCAGCAAATCAAGAAGATTTCAGATCTTTACCTGGAAGTGATTACATGAGTATTTTTATACCCCAAGCAGAATTCAAAGAATTTTTTTTCCGGTATACAGCAAATGTTTGAGGTATGATGGGGCAGAAAGTGGTAACTGGAAACACATTTTCTGTGAGTGTAAGGAGTTAGTAGACTTTAAAGATTCCTTGCAGAATGCTCTGTCGGAGATGCTGGGTGATCAAGTTGGAGTGACTAGGGAAATTATTTTTTGAGCTATGATACAAACTCTGATTTGCCTATATGTATAGTAAGGCCTTGCTGAGTCTAATTATGATGGCTGCCAAAAAAGCATTTACTAGAAAATGGAAATCCAAAGTCTAAACCAACTTTACTAGAAGTAGTGAAGGTAGTAACAGAGTTAAAACAACTGAAACAAAAAGGTAGGAGCAAATTACATAGGAAAAAATGGGAACTCTGGGGTCCATGCAGAGGAGGAACTAGGTTTAAAAGAAGGCAGGATTTGAATGAACTGTGTAATGGTTGACTAACAATGTCTGGATATGTTAAAAGTGCTGTATAATGTTTGCAGCCACACTTGTGTTGGCACAGTTTGGAATGTATAATGTTTGCAACTGAGATTGTCTCTCTTAATGTTTATTGTCATTTATATAAATGTAACATGACCTATGCCATACTTAATAATTTAATAAATGTTTTTTTTAAAGACTACATGCATTAAGACTATGCAAATAAAAATAAAAAAAATTGTGTTAGTCTCGATTTAGTTAAGGCTTTTGAGTCAGTTAATTGGTCATACCTGTTAAAAATGGTGTATAATTTCTCACCTGGGTTAATTGCATTAATTTCTATGTTATACAATAACTCTTGTGATTATGTTAAGATAGGTTCTTTTTTATAATTACTTTAAATTTCAGAAATGCGCAAAACAAGGCTTTCCATTAACACCTTTACTTTTTGCATTAGCTGTAGAACCCTTTGTAATAGTAATAGATCAAATAAGATCATTAGTAGTATCAAAAGAAGATTTCAAACTAAAGATTCAGCTCTTTGCCAATGATATTGTACTAATCAAAATATAGAAAATTCATTAGAACATATAATTAGTTCTGCGAGTCAGTTTAAATAAATCTCAAACTTAAGAGTTAATGATAAACAAGTACATTATTAATAAAAAATTAAAAAAACATACATAAAATATTCTAACTTCAGTTGGAATAGCAATGAAATGAAATACCTTGGTATAGCCATTATGTCTAATAGTAAAGAAAGGATACAAATGATCTTTCAGTAGGTTGTTTATAACATTTTAAGCTTGGTCACAAATTGGAACAAATTCTTCTTTACAGTGGAAGAATGATTAATACTTGGTAGTTCTCCCTAATATATTGTTTGTCAATCTGTAGTAGTATCTCCACCAAAAAAATTGATGACAAAGATAAGTAATAATCTACTTTAATGTTTTGGCATCCTGATTCAAGAGTTTCATTTGATTGGCACAGAAAATGTTGGGATAATGGTGGAATAGGATTCCCTGATATTCAATTGTATGCTGCTTCAGCATTTGTAAAAGTTAATAGCGTAGTGGATAAATTCATCATGTGATTCAAAATGGAAACAAGTACATCAAGAAATATTAGTAAATAATGTATCACAACCAGTCATAAGTGAATGGTCGCCAATAGTTTTATCTGGTTAAAAGATTTTTGCATAAATGGAATTATACCCTCTTCTCAAATTTCGTATTTAAATAACATTTCTCTTTCCAAAAGTTCATATATTCTAACCATTGTATTAAAGATTTAATATTTTCTGTGTTTCCATTTGTATATACAAATGACTGTGTAGAATCTCATTTATTTTCATTTATTTTACATTTGTTTACCGGGATGGTCTGACTGGGACAGTGCCCATTTTTAGCGGAGGCCCAGGGAGAAAAGCTCCAGCCTAAGCTTGCATATAGAGTCATCACATCAAGTAATAAAAATTATAGATAGAAAAAAATTAATGTTAACACATTTACAGGATAAAAATTTAAAAATAAAAATATATACATAGTATCAAATAGAACAAGACTTTAAACACTTTAATATAGACATATAGTTGAACATATATGTGGAGGAACATAGTTAGGAAATTAAGTAGGGAGAATCACTTGGGCAAAGTAGTGCATAGTTAATAATACCTCCGTGGTGAGAGTTGCAGCTAGGAATGGAACTACTTAGAGAAGTAGTGTTGTTAGAAGGCTTATGTTAACAGACCAAGTATGTATAACTTCAATAAAATGCTAGTATTGAAACAACAAAGTTACTTAATTTATTGGCATTGATTCTTAAATAGTACTGATGTCTATACTGAAAATTGAAGATCCAAATACAGTCAAGTTTCTTTGAATTGGTTAATTTTACAAATAGACACTTTGTGAACGGAGAGATTACTAAGATATTTAACCTAGATAAGAAATCATTCTCCAAATTATTGGAATTCTTAATAAATGCCATTAATAATGCAATGAAAAATCATATTTGTTATAAATTTATAAAATTCTTAAGTTACATTTCACATATTTAGACAATTCCTATTGGAATCACTCCTCAAACATTAATAATGAAGACTTCTCTGAGGAATAGAAGAAAATAATATTAAAATCTGCAGATAACAGTACATCTTCATTATAGTGGAAAATTTTCACTTGGAAGTTCTTACACAAAGCTTTTGTCACTCCTAACAAAATTACAATAATTTATAAATCAAATAGAATTAAATGCTGGAGATACGATTTTGAAATAATAGCTGAATGGACGCATATGGTATATGAATGTGAAGGCATCTCCTCTTTCTGGAAATAAATTAATAACTTTATTGTATGGTCAGATATATGTGATTTTTTAAACCTTTAGTTTTATTTTAATGCTCTGATTCCTGAGATAATTGCAAAAACCCAAGTGCCTCTTCTTTGGTCTGTTCTTGCTATAGCCAGAAAAGTAATTACTAAGAATTGGAAAAGTAAAGTTTCCCCCTCTAGTGTTGATTTTTAGTATGTCAAAAATCATTTGTAGTAGTGAACTGCATACTATAAAGAAGAGAACTTTATATTACACATTCATATAAATCTTGGCTTAAACTTAAAAGACTTGCTTGAAAAATAATAATTGTTGATATGTAAAACATGGCTGTACTGATCAACTGTGGATCTTTGTAAGTAGTTGTTTGTTGTATAATTGATTTGTTTATTTATTGTTTTAAAACCAAATAAAAAATTAAAAAAAAGATATCAAAAAGCATAGACATGAGAAATATTCTTCCAGTCACCAGATCAGAAATCAGGGCCATCACAGTGTTCGGCTGCTGTCACCTATACCAGAATTTCAACTCCAGTTTTCTTGTTGCTTTCAGAAGAAGCTCAATGCCTTCATCAGTGCCCACAATTTGGCAGCAGTGGTGGCAACGCATTGTAAGAACTACCTGTAAAACACTTATCCAGCGATTATATGCAGAAGCATGAACAACAATTAGAGATTCCATATGTAGGTCTATGCCCAGACCAGGTTCCACCCCTAAAGCATATGAGAATTGCAAGTCTTTGAGTCCTAACATAGTTTGAGTTAAAACATGGACCTGAAAGATCAACAGCCCCCTCCCCAGTGGTTAGTAGTTGGCCAGAGTGGATTGGTGCAGTTTACACAAATCCTCTTTAACCCACCTGTGGGCTCATACTCCTTCCTCTTTTCTGTGCCATATTGGGGCATTTTGCTTAGTTTGTGGTAAAAGGAAGAGGTGAATAGGTACTTGAAAGCTTGATTTAGCAATTAGATGCAATGGTATTAGTGGATTCTGTACCATCTGATATCTGTCCGGGATCAGTAGTAGTGTGTGTGCCTATGCACCACATCAATAAATAGCTTGCTACCCTTGCATCAGCTATTCAGTGTTAATCAGAGGCCACTTCTTTAGGTGAACACCTCACTTCCTCTCTGATTCTTCATCCATTTCCAGGTTTGAGGGAAGAAAGTTCTTATGTTAGAGACATAGCTTGGGAGCGACAGAACAAAGAAAATTAGAACTGTATGTTTACACAATCCAATAGAGTAGAGAAAAGTTGAAATTAATAAAGTGTTGACTGAAAGTGTACATACATAATAGCTTAATGTAAGAAGTTGAGAAAGTTTCTACCTTTATTTGGGGCTTTTACTGCAGGATATGTTTTGTGGGAAAGTTTTACTGCAATTTCAGTCATGCACTTATTTTGCAACAGTTTTTCATCAGTGTCTGCCACTATGACAATGAGTGTGTGCTTTTGCAGCAGTTTAGACTGAATTGACTGTATATCTGTGTAGTGTTGTGTGTGCAGCTTAGTGTTCAAATGAATGTATTCCATATTTCAAAAATTCAACTAGTTTGTTCAGCCTTTTCACTGGTCGAGAATAGTTTCGAGCTAATGAATCCTACCTGTCTCTGTTGAAAATATAGCAAACTTGCTCAAAGGAGCATGTACACATAAAACAAAAAAGAAAAAAAGTGACAAAACACTGAGTAATCCACAAATTGGTAGGAAGGAGAACAAAAAAACTGTTTATGCACAGACTAAGCGCTTTCACCCTATGTCCATAGGGCATCATCAGAGTGAATTAACACAAAAAAACCCTACATAAAATACAACACACCCACTACTAATTATAAAATGCTGTGCCAATTAATTCTTAAAGAAATATAGTTCAAAACAGTCAAACACATTAATAAATGTACTATAATGTTAAATAACTGGATGACTAAATAAAAATATATATAACCATGCACAAATGAATATAAATGTACATAAATATGTGCAAATCCTGCTATAAATAAATAAGTTAAGTTAAAAAATGTGACTGACAGAAGTGTACCAAAGAAACATATATCTATTTTAAACCTGCATATGTGACATTACAAAAATGGGGGGGGGGGTGTTATTATAAAAGGGACATTATTTCTAGTGGTCACCTTAAACCTGCAATGCTCTTAAGTTCAATATAGAACTTAATGATATATTATCATTAATAACTGGAGATATAGTGCCGTATGTCCTCAATTGCCATTCTAACTCCAAATTCTCTAGGTATAGGTTAACATCGCACTCTCTAAAATGGTCAACAATTCTGTCAATAATAAAAAACAAGAATTTATTGAAACCCTCACATTTCACTGAATGATTATAAAGTGCACTTTCCTTCTTACTTTTTTTAATGTCACTTACATGCTCTAATATTCTTTCTTTCAATTTTCTAGTGGTTTTACCTACATAGAACACTGAACAGATCAAACATGTAGCTATATAGACCACCATCCTAGTATTACAATTACAATTGCCTGGACTAGGTATCGAACATTGGTACCCCTGTACCATGACATATGGCCCTGTGTTAATAAACTTACATGCCTTACACATGGTACACATAGACATCCTAGATACCATCCTTTTCTTGTTGCATGTTTTTTCAAATAGATTCTTAAGGTTAGCACCTCTAGAAAAAGTCACTTTAGGGGCCAATCCTAATGTATTTTTAATGTCAGGACTTAAAATCTGGTTCCAAGAATTGTTGACCATAGTCCGTATTTGTATAGCTTCATAATTAAAAGGCAATACTAAAGATGTATCATAATCTATCACCTTTAATTCTGTTAATGTAGTCCCTGTGTTGGTATGCAAGATAGGCAAGAATTTTTCTTTTTTTCTGCATACTTCATTCCTAATTTTAATCAGTAACTTGTTTGGGTAACCTCTTTCTTGAAACATACCTACAAGAGTATACATTTCCTGTTCAAAATCACCTTCACTACTTGTCAGTCTTGAAATCCTAACCATTTGGCCCTTTGGGGTGAAAACTGTTGTAATGTAGGAGGGAATTAGAGTATGATTACTTTCTATGCACTCTTGAAATGAATTTTTTATAATTTTATTCCAAATTAGTGTAATGTCAAGAAAATCAATGCTCTCATTACCAGCGTTATATGTAAAGTACAAAAATGACATTGTAGAATTTAAATAACTAATAAATTCTTCAAGCTCACCTACTGAACCTTGCCATAAGATCAGTATGTCATCAAGGAATCTTAACCATGTAATCACTTTACCATACAAGTTGTGTTCAAAAACACAGTTTTCCTCCCACTTGGCTAATACCAGGTTAGCATATATGGGCGCACATTTAGCCCCCATAGCTACACCCATTGTTTGATGGAAAACTTCACCTTCAAATAGTAGGAAATTATTCAATAACACTGGTTCCATCAAATCAACTAAAAGCTGTCTTTTCACATTGTTCATTCCCTCTTTGCCAAACAGGGCATCTCCAAAAAGCACCAAGCCTTGATTGTGCTGTACAGAGGTGAATACATTTGTGACATCAACTGTAACAAATAAAAAGTCATCATTAATGGAAGTGTCCCTTAAGATTTCTAAACAGTGCCACGAATCCTTTAAAATGTGTTTATAATACTGTACACAATTTTTACGTAGGATTTCATGTCATCTGTCAGAAATCCGCTCTGTATGTAAAAATAATGCTCTAGCCAAACACCTTTCTCTTCATAAAAAACACACAGGTTTTAAGTTCCAGATCCTGGATCGCATAGACATGGGGTGATCTTGAAGGAGACATCCCGAATATTCTGGAGAAACATGAACTCGTGGCAATTAAGGCTGAACTTTTTTAGGAAGCCTGGACTAAACTACTACTGTTCAATTAGAAGTGCACTGGAACTTAGAAAATTGCCACATTGTTTACATGACTAATTGTATTGTATTTTGTTTTATTCTACCAGTTGGTTTTAAATAGTATTTTAAACCAGTTGTAATTTAAGTGTATATTTTGTTTCCATCATCATACATACATACATTTTTTCTGGTTCTTTTTTCCACTTTATTCAAAATGATGTGTAATGACAATAGTAACTAATTATACAATTATATATATTTTTATAGATAGTTTTTAGGGTTCTTGTACACAGACCTGAAGAAGTCTAGAAGGAAAAAAAGTGATCTTTGTTAACAACAGGTTATGAAAATAGAAACTGATTTTTGCATGCAAAATATATATGTAAATTATTTATATATTTTTTTGATTGCCAAATGAACTAAGGTTGATATATTTCCAGCCATGTAGTATATTGTCTTGTATAAAATCACAGACTTAATAATCTACTTAATAATCTGGTTAAATAAGAGGTACCACATCATTATAAATTTTATTTAAAGTACATAAGGGTTATATTATTATGACAGCTACTACGTAGGGCAGGACCAGCTCAAATGTCTGACTGATGGGGGAAGAGATATGAATTTAACATGTGTACCAATAACACTTTGTTTTACAGCACAATAAACCACTCCCGTGCCTGATTTAATATACAGTACTTAACTAGAGATATATGGACTGAAAATCTTCCACACAGACTTCCACACAGAGAAGTTTCTTACACCGTTTTGTTTTTGGACCCACTACACTTGTTTAGTGGGTTGTTTTGAGACTTTAGGGATACCACGTAGATTACTTGTTTTTTAAAACCTTTATATACATTCAACTGTGTGAATTTTGCAGTTCAACTTTAAACTTTTCAAGAAACAATTTTACATGAATCCAGACATTGCTAGTTTTACAAACTGTCAAAATATCCATTGTGTACTCCTTGTGGATGGTCTTATTAGAGACTAATCTAATCCAGTTATATTTTTAGTTTACACATCATATTCTGATGATAAACTGTGTATACTTTCATTCAAGTTCTTTCCTGTTTATTCTGAGATTGTCCTAACCTGTCTAAATATTTTATTGTTTTGCTGTGCCAATTACTCCTCCTCTTCCCTCAGGTCATCAACCAAAACAATTCTTCAGTTTATGGCTTCTTTTGGGTTTCCATCTCCTTTAATAGTTTTTTTTTTTTTTGCTAGTAATGTACTTGTCTACATTTAACAGGTGCTATGTACTGGAATCTCCCCATTTCCCCAAAGAGAAAAAGTTAGAACTCAACAGCTTGTCCTGCTCTATCATTTTCTTGGCATCTCAGCTTTGTGGTGCAGAGTGATAACGTTTTTACTGTGACCCAGGCAATCCAACATCATTTAGCTCAGATACTAGAAAAGCCAGTGAGTGGATGGTGGGAAATTATCTCCCACCCTGTAGGGGAGGGTGTGGTGTTTCCCAACCCAGCTCAGCTTGCTGTTCCAGTGATAGAGTGGATGCCTGGTGCATGGAAAGCAGGTGATGGTACTGAGAGTAAAGTATGCTTGAGGCTACCTGTGCTGGTGTGAATAGCCTTTGTTCTGTCATGCAAAAGTGTATGTATGAATAGGATACAGGAACATTGGTAGTCTCAGCAGTATTGCAGTTGCACATATCACTAAAAAAGCTTGCATCCGATATGATGTGAAACTTCTGGTGAAGATGTGCCATGTAGTTCTCTGTCCAGTGACAAGTAAGGCAGGTTACCATAGTGACCTAATGGGGGTCAAGTCAAACTTATCTGGGTGTGGTACAAAGGTGTACTGTCATGGAAGGCAAAGCAGAAAGACCACTTGTGAACAGAGGCACAAAACCTCTCATTGTTGCCTAGATGTTGGTCTCCTCCGAAAAGCTTGCAGTATACTAAACTGAATATTTCCGTAGTATGGGAGATGACTAGGCTGAGTGTCATGAGGGGAGGTTTGCTGGTTTGTAAGTGCAGAGGCAAAAAGCACCAAGAAACAAAAAAGTCCTTAAAATTTTCTTTCATTTTCCATTGAAAATTGCCCATTTTCTCATATGACCAGGAAAATATGCATGCAACACCTCTGGCCACCATTTTACACCTTCAGCTTGACTGATCACCAGTCAGAAATATTTTACCAACCATGTTATGCTAACATTTCCTTGCGGGTATTTTAAATTTTCTGGATTATACTGTCAGTATAAGCATGCTGAACATTTTGTTTCTATATGTTTTATTTTATCCCTTCTGGAGCCAGGAAAGTGTAGTTTTGTTTATATTTAAATTCTGAGTGAAGTGGACTTGTTTTTATTTGATTGTGCTGGGAGGAAAGTCTAGATGTTTTTCAACTTGATCACTGCTGCAGTAGCCTTAACTATATGGGTTATGTCCTGCCAAGGATATAATAGCTGGGCAGCTTTCAAAGCTTCAGCTCACCTTCCACATGCCAAAACCATCCGTCAGTTTGAGCTAAGCTGACTAAAAAGACAGGTTTGGGTACCAAGCCCTTCAGAGCTTTCCTGATCTAGAAGACAGCGCTCCTCTTCAGGCTTTTGAGGATCAATGATTAGCTTGTTCTGCTCTTTTACTGTGCAGATAAGTTCCATTTGGGGAAAACCTTCCTCATTAAATTGTTTGTTTTGCTATACTTTCCTGTTTAGATAAGTTATTTTTAAGCTAGGAGTTTTTGTTGTAATGGACTATCAAGAGGCTTAATTCTACTTTTAAACAGGAGCACACTTTTTTCCTGTCAGTTTAAAAGTTATTTAAAGTAATTGAAAAACATTTTTCCTGTGGATAAATTGTGTTCATCTCACTTATTGGGGCTGACTGTGTGCTTCTAACTGTGTTTTTATGTGAAAAAGTGACTTTTAAATGCTTTTTTCTTTATCAGCTCTTGCTTGTTTTCCCCAGGAAAGAGGCATTATTTTTGGCTTTACCATGGAACAGACTACCGGTTCCTAGGTCTCTTGTGTGAAAAACAACTTGCATACTTTCAGTAATCATTCACTTTTAGCCATAAAAAAAGTGCACTTGCTAATTGTATTGTTATATTAAATACAATAAAGTACTGATGTTGGTGGGAGGCAACTGCTTGTAGAATTTATTCACTTCCCCCATTTTAAAACTTCATTTATTTTTCACCAGATTGCTTGCCAGGGTATCTTTAAATGTTAATTACTATGCTTTATGCCTCCTATCATTCAACCCCAATGCTACTGTTACTACAAAACTCCTAAGCCATATCCTCAAACTTATCTCTGCCTATTTTTCAGGCGGTATTCACCCCAACCCAGGACTTCCTGTCATTCATACCCCAAATCATATTCCTACCCCTGCTTCTCCTCCTCATAAATCTCTACTTTTCACCACCATGAATGGCCAAAGCCTATGCAACAAACTGCCCACATTCCATGCTTGGTTCACACGTAATCTCTCTGACATAGTAGCAGTCACCGAAACTTGGCTGAAACCACATCTGAAAGACTCCAAAATCACCCTCCCTAACTACCGAATCATAAGCAACAACAGACCTCAAAAGAAAGGAGGTGGAGTAGCTTTACTTTACTCCTCCTCCCTAACAGTAAATCCTTATACTTGCCTTATACATAAATTTGGTACAGCTGAAATCACCCTAGCCCTCTTAAAAATCAATAGCCATAAAACATATTAATAGCCGTTCTATATATCCTCCCTAGAAGTAATATCCCCCTTCTGGAAGACATCCTTTCTTGGTTTTCTGCCAACATTGCCGACAAAACAGTCAACTTAGGAGATGTTAACATTAACTGGGCCTCTATTCAGTCAAACCCCTCTTCCCAAAATAGCAACTTATGCAACTTCTCTCAATTAGTTAACTCTCCTACTAAACCTAAAAAGGACAGCTCCCCAGGCGGCATTCTGGACTGGATAATAGTCTCCCATTCCAAAATATATCTGACAGTGGCACTCTGCCCCTTTCCCTTAGCGATCACCTTCATGCCTTCGTCCATCGCTCTCTTTCATCTCTACAGCAAAATTATATCCAAACCCACAATCCTTTTCTGATAGCTTAAAACAGACTAACTGCAACGAATTAAAAACTCTCCTCCTTGACGATGCTGTTAAATTGCCTTGCCCCTCCTAGAACAAAGAGAGTAAAATCTGCCACTGCCTCTTGGCTCTCCAAAGAAACACTAACCCTTATGCACACTTGAGACAAATCTTGGAAACTTTACCAAAAACATAAAACACCCAACTCTCTCACCAAATACAAACAACTTCATAATAGAATTAAAAAAGTTATTACTTCTGACCGTAAATCATACTACTACAAGCTTCAAAACCACAAGTCTAATCCCAGAAAGTTTTGGACAAGCATCTCTACCCTCCTCAATCCTGGTAGAAAAGATAACACTGCCCCGATCCTAGCTCGCCAGACCTCCATCATAGCCACCAAATTCAAATACTTCTTCATAAACTCCATAGCCAAGCTCACCACTTCTTTTCCTCAGACCACCACCACTGCTCCCACTCCTCCTACCCACAACCCCTCTCTCTCTACCTCTCATACTTCTCATCCCCCTCCCTTGTCCTTTAAACCTGTTCCTCTCTCCACCATAAAAATAAAACTCCTCCAAAAGCTAAAACCATGCTCTAACGCTCCTGATAACCTTCTTACCAACTTCCTTAAGTTGGCTGCAGATGGTATGGCATTCCCTATCTGTATTTTAATTAACCATTCAATTCAAGAATCCTATGTACTCCTCCTATGGAAAAAAGCCTTTATAATTCCATTGCACAAAGGTGGCAACAATACTGATATCCCAAACTTCCGCCTTATAGCCATCCTCTCCTTATCTCAAAACTTCTTCAAAAATGTATGTATTCACCTTCAACACTTACCCCTACACAGCACGGATTCAGACCTGGACATAGCACCACCACATCCCTGCTATCCTTTCTCAACAATATTAACTGTCCCCGCGACTCTGGACATATTGTATCTGCTACTCTATTAGACCTCCCTAAGTCCCTTGATACAATTTCCCATAGCCTCCTCCTTTCTAATCTCTCTCACTTTAGTCTCTTTCCCTCCTCTTTAAACTGTTTTTCTAGCTATGTCTCAGAAAGACAGCAAGCTGTCAAATGGAATAATTGCACCTCACCCTACCTTAACTCACTGACTGGTGTCCCCCAAGGAGCTATCCTGGGCCCTCTTCTATTTAATATCTTCTTAAATGACTACCATCTCTGCATTCCCAATTCCAAACTTGTACAATACGCAGATGACTCAACCATAATCTGATTTGCTGAATCCCTCCTTAAAGTCTTGCATACAACACAAAAACTGCCTTTAACAGTACTGAAACTTGTATGCACAACAGTCACTTGGCTCTTAACGCATCCAAAACCAAATTTAGGATATTTACTCCTTCTAAGAATTCCAAAATAGACTCAAATGCCTTCCCCATAGTAAGCCAAAACAAACCCCCCATTGAAATAGTCTCCCAAACTAAACTTCTAGGTGTCATTATTGATGATCAATTAAAATTCAACATTCACCTCCAAACCAACATAAAAAAACACCAGAAACCAGGAATGCTCTACCGACACAATCGCTTCCTCTGTTGTGCAACTAAACTTACCCTCTCCACCACATACCTCATTATCTCCCTCATGTACAGAGCTCCTCCCCTTACCAATCTCCAAGCCACCCTCAAAACTAAACTACCATCCTGTTACAGTAAAATCTCCAAGTTTGCTGCCATCTCAAAATCCTCGTCCCACCACTGAGAGTCCTTACACTCCTTGAACTGGCTGGAACTCCCCAGCTCTCTCTCTCATCTTCAACTGATTACTGCCCATACTCTTATTCACAAACCATCATAATGCCCCTCCCTCTCCTCCATCCTCACTGTGCAACTTCCCAATCTAACTCTTAGATCTAATAACCAAAACCTCCTGGAAGTACACAAACCTACTCGCAGCCCAGGGCAACTTCTCCTGTCCTTCTCCCTTGCTCGAAAATGGAACCTGCTTCCTCCCCATATCCATACTACAAAATTACTTCTCCTCCAACTCGTTGCTGCATTCATACCTCTCTCCTAACTGGGAATGGTCCTGTTCTCACTCCCTACTAACCCCCCTCCGACTAATTTAGCATACCTCAGCCCAGGTGGCTATGCTACCTGCTATATAGACATAACATACCTTCTTCTCTTTACACATTTTAAACTGCCTGTGTAATTCAGCAGTTTTTTATAACATTATGTTCTAACTACTAATGACTTTGTGTTTGTACTTATTGTATCAACTGTTTTATTACTTATTGTAGACATTTGTATCTTTAGTCTCAGGAGGTGTTACTGGTTTATCTCCTGGCAATATTTCTTGTCTGATTATTGTATATACTATATCTTACTGAATTTTTGTAACTACTTTTACTGTGGAGCTTATCTCCCCGGGCCTCCATTGAAAAAGGGCTCATCTTTGCCCAATGGACTTTCCCGGCCAACAAACTGCAAAAAAAAAAACTAATGGACTAGCATTTTTTCCATGCCTTTCATCATTTTATCTTAATTTTCAAGCCTATTTGCTTAAAAAAGCCATTGTTTAGAGCTTAAACTAAGACATTATTTTAGATATCTACATATATATTGCTGTTGTAAAAAAGAAAATAGCAAATGACTTTATGAATGCAAGATCAAACTGGCATTTTCCATGTCTTTCATCATTTTATCTTAATTTTCAAGCTTCTTTGTTTTAAAAAAAACTTGTCTAGAGTAAACAAAGACATTATTTTAGATATGTATTTACATGTATATATATATATATATATATATATATATATATATATATGGGAAATTGTTATCTTGGTTCTGCTTATAGTGTGATCAGTACACTTTTACACCCCCCACCCCAGCAGCCCAAGAACACAACATGAAATGTTGGTACTCTGACAAAAAAAAAAGATTGAAAATGCGGGAGAATAGTGAATCTTTAACATCCCTCTTCTCCTTTAAACTTCTTGTTTTGCAGGAGTGCAGCTCTCCTGCAAAACCACACCCCCTGAACTTGTGTATACTAAACCCAAGATTGCCGTACCACAAAGAAAAGGGAATATTCTGCAAAATGGTCATCTCAGCTGTAGTGTAAGTCTGTTTTTTTTAGCCATTCAGTCTCTATCTTTTGGGATTCACTGTAGCAGGTCCTAGTATTTCATATGGTCACCCAACATTACATTAACTTTAACTTGCTACTTCTACCTTTTCTTACCTTGTTACAGTGTAAAGCCCGAACACTTTGCAACTAGCAAAAATCTACTTGCAATACTTGCTTACTTTACTAACTTTACCTTTTACAGCAACCACTGATAAGACATCCCCACCTCACATTTAAAATATCCCTAACTGCACACTATACAGTACTGCTTTACAGTACGACATGCACTTTACATCATGAAATTTGTATGCAAATAATAGAGCAAAAACTGTTTAGTTTAATTACTTCAGTCCATTCAGTGTCCTTTTTTAAAGATTAATGACATAAAGTAGAGCATATGCTGTACAAACCCACCCACCAGTTTAACAGTCAACAAATTAAGTCTTTCTTCAGTCATGTCTTGCAAATCCACATTTCATGTCTATTTCTGTATTTAATAGGATTGATACATTATATTATCCCATTTATTCACTAAATTCACAATGTTGCTTTTTTCTGTCTTGATCCTTTCCATCTCCCTATACCAGTCTCTGGTTCAAGCCCATTGTGCTCCTGTTTTTTTCTTTTACTCAAGCATTTTCCTCTGGAACCGTGGAAAAGGTTTTCACTGGCAGAGCCTGTCTATGGGCATTGTTACTGACAGATGAATGAGAAGCAGAGCCCCCTTCTGCTTGCTTGCTCACTCTTTATTGAGTAAACTTTTTTTTTTGTTTCCTTCATAGCCAGTTCTGCATCAACAGATGTCTTATCCACCTGGAAAAAAATATTCAGAAGATAGCTGGATGCAGCAACTTGAATCTCACACCTGCCATTTGACATTCCCTGATAACTACAACAAACTTGCTTCTCTTCTGCCTTGTGTACAGTGAATAATCATATTCCACTAACGCTCCGCTGTCCCTAGTTTTTAATGCTTTTCCCCCTCTGCCCCAGTATTGTCATGAGCATTTCTTTTTGATGGTATGAATTGCATCTTTACTAATACAGGTTTTGACTTTCTCATGGCAAGGTTTGGCACATAGACATAATGTGCCCTCTCAGTTATCAAATGCTGATGTTCGTGTTTCACAGTTGCAGTCATTATATTTGGGTTACTGCCTGCAGGTAGCCCTCAGCTGGCCTGAATATCAAAGTCTTTGGATTTCTGTGTCTTTCTTGCCGTGCGGTGCCCAAAGCAGAAGCAGGTTCGCAAGTGCTGGTCAGCAGACTCCTGAAATTTTCATTTTCGAGTTTCAGACCTGAAGTCTTCAGAAAGATAAGTACCCTGTTGGGGATCCTTTTTTCTTGCTCTAACCGATGTCAGAAAAAATTAACAGTTATCCTGCCTGTGGAAAGCAAATACCTCATGGAGATTTTCATTCTTACTGCATCACCTGTTTAGGCCCAGGCCATGACGTCCCTCGCTGTCGGTTTTGTGCCTTGTTCAATGCCCAAACTATTCATCAAGCTATTTTTGTAGCTAAATACTTTCATTCTCGATCTCCGTACTCTGAAATGGCTTCGTTAAGCCATCTGACTACCGGTCTTCTGAAAAAACGTAAGGATAAATATAGAGACAGACCGCATAGGTCCAAAACTGCCGTTAAGCTAGTCGCCAGTCTACCGGTATTCAGTGAGGTGCTTTCGCAGCCCCTGATACCCACTACTACAGATTTGCAGGCCTCTACTGAGACCCATTCGGAGTCCAGTAGGCCGCAAGATGCTTCTTTGACTATGGAACCTTCGGATGTCTCTACCTTGGATGGGTCCGGAGCCACTGTGCAGGTACTGGCTTCTGAGGGTGTATTCAGGCCTACAGACTTTCATATTAAACCGATGACTTCTTTTCAAGCTAGAAATACCGACTTCATCAGGCCTAAAGCTCGCACTACGCCTAGAAAACTGACGACCAAACCGCATACTCAGGCCCAGATGCCTCAGAAACAAATGCTTAGAATAGCTGATGACCTTATTACCTTAATTAGGGGAAGCCAGCCTTCCCCCTCTAAGAGACCTTGAACTGATTTTCTTTCCGATTCTTCTGATTAGGAATCTGATATCTCTGTTCCTTCTGACTACCAGGATTTGCCCTTATCTACTTATGAGGATTCTGATGCAGAGGATTCCATTCCCTCTGCTTCCCCTCCAGAAGATTTTTCTTTTGGTGAAACTTTGCATACCCTTAGGGAGCATTTCCACTGGGAAAGCCAGGACTATTCTGAGTCCAAAAAGAGACTTAGGGAATTTTTACTCCTGTCTCAACACAGGCCTCTAGCTATACCTCCTGTTATGGCTATTGTAGATGATGTTTTCTTGGACTCTAGCCTTACCCCAGACACTGTGCCTCCAGCTCCCAGGAAACCTGACAGGTACTACAGAGTACCTGACTCTCACAAGTTCCTCTTCAAGAATCCTACTGCGGATCCAGAGACCATTTCCCAAGGACCAAAAGGCATTAAGGCTACTACTGCCAAAACTCCTTCCGATAGGAACTCTAGAGCCTTAGACAGATGGGGTAAGAAGGTCTACACTTCTGCTACTTGGACCATTAGGGCTTTAAATTGCCAGTTTCATATGTTAAAGTATCAGCAGCATATTATGGGACTACTTAAACAGAAAGTGATGTTGATTCCTGACTGTGCTGAACACAAAGAGTTGCAAGAATTAATGCATTCTGCTGAACAAGTTGGTAAACATACTTTGCAATGTGGTTTTGATGCTTTAGAAGCGTATTGCAGGGCTGCTGTCACTGGGTCTGTACTTAGAAGGCATGCTTGGCTTAAGGAACAAAACTTGCCAGATCATGTTGTTGTGTCTTTCGGCTTTTCCCGGTTAGGGGTCGCCACAGCGGAACTCCGGTCCACTAATGATTGGCAGTAGATTCTTTTTACGTGCCAAGTTGCTGGCCCTGACACATAACCTTCAATGAATATATGCCCATTCACACATGCCTCCACACAGAAGACGCTCTAGGTGAGAATCGAACAGGACAACGTCTTACTGTGAGGCGACAACGCTACCGCAGCACCACCAGATCATGTTAAAGTAAATTACTGGATGCACCTTTAAACCAAGACCGCCTTTTTGGCAACAAAGCAGAAGTCGTCCTCAAAAGGATGGAGGAAAAAGCTAAATCTATGCAGACTGTTAAAGATTTCTTACAAGTACAGCCTCTCTTATTCAGTAGGCATTGGCCTTCAAAGAACTGGTCCTTTCCAGTCCCTTCCAGGCCTTCTCAGTCCAAACCCAGGAGCAGCAGACCACCAAGACTTCAGTCTCAGACTACGCACAGATCTAAGCAGTGGGGGGCTCCCACTTCCAAAGCAGGGAGCTGTAAGTCACCCCCTATGGAAAAATGGCTCAATGACTTATCCTTAACTCCTCCAAGCCCTGCTCAACTACTTGCTCCCTTAGGAGGAAAGCTCGCCTTGCATGGAAAAAACTGGGAACTCATTACCCTGGACAAATGGGTTTTAATCGTAGTTTCCCTAGGATACAGATTCCAGTTCGACCCACTACCATCCCCAAGTGGATGGCCAGACCTCCCCCCAAATCAGTGGGCGGAGGCCCAAAAACAAGTGCTCTCTCTCTCTTCAGTATCAGGACCATTCAGCATGTCCTAGCAGAACAAAGGAGACAAGGTTTTTATTCAAGACTGTTTGTGGTACCCAGAAAACAAAACTCCTGGCGTCCTATCCTGGACCGGTCTATTCTCAACACCTTTCTGGTGTTTCCAAAATTCAAAATGTTAACTCTTGAACAGCTTCTTCCTATGCTAGCCAAGGATGCCTGGCTGGCAACCCCAGACTTAAAGGAAGCTTACCTGCACATCCCAATAAGGGAATCCTGTAGGCAATACCTACATTTCAGGGTGGGCTCCATGCACTGTCGGTTCTCTGCACTTCCCTTTGGCTTATCTACTGCACCCAGGGTATTCACAAAATGTCTAGCTCCAGCCATTGCATTTTGCAGGCAGAGAAATATTCAGATTTACCCATATTTGGACAACTGCCTGATTCAGTCAGAGAGTCAGGACTTGCTATTACAGCACCTGGCATTTGTAAAGAGACTTCTTACTTCACTGGGATACACTATCAACGAGAAGAAATCACACCTATTACCCAGTCAACAGATTGTATTCCTGGGATGAAGCTTGAACACAACTTCCCAGATGGTATTCCGCACTACAGAGAAACAAGTTTATTTGACAACCTACTGCCCACAAAAGCCCAGCTATCTGCAAGGAAAATCCTGCAAGCCCTGGGGTTCATGGCCTTTTGCATTCTGCTAATTCCATATGCAAGACTGCATATGAGGAAACTTCAATGGTATCTAAAAAAAGTCTATGGTGTCAACATTCTCAGTTCCTTTGGTGGGCAGAGGCCTGCTACCACAACAGGGGACTCCATTTCACTCTACCCCCTGCTGCCCACACCCTAACAACAGGCGCATCAAAATATGCATGGGGGGCTCACATGGCAGGGCAGTGCATTCAGGGCAAATGGAACCCAATACAGATGCACCTGCATATCAATCAAAAAGAAATGTTAGCTGTACAGAATACCTTGACAGCCTTCAAATACCTTATTATGCCAGGGCAACTATTGGTAAAGACAGACAACACCACAGTTATGTGGTACACAAACAAGCAGGGGGGGAACCCATTCCTACCCACTCTGTAGACTAGCCATGGCTCTGTGGAACACAGCTTTGAGCAACCAAGTGCACCTACAAACTCAAGTCCTGCCAGGCAAACTAAATTCACTGGATAATTGCACAAACTCCACTCCACACACCTTCAGATACAAACAACTCTGATCCAAAACAATACCAAAACAGCAAAATCTTCAGAAGTCAGGAATCGAAAAACAGGAACCAAAGTCAAATCCAAAAGCAAATTCTTTATTCTCCAGCGCCTCGGTGTAACCACCTTTCAAGAGTGTACATTCTCACTGAAAGAATGGGGATATATATATATATATATATATATATATATATATATATATATATATATATATATATATATATATATATATATATATACACTCATAGCAATTAATTAAACAATTAATTAAACAATTATGTTCAAAAAAGTTTTAAAGCAGACACCTCCAGTTTATTTCATTATTCAGTCCACAGGGTGTCATTGTATTGTATTTCAAAATAAAAATACTTTCCTTATATTGTAAGTTATATTTCAAAGCATTTTCATCATTACAAAGACATTTCACACTTTCTAAAACTGTTCCTGTTAAAAATGAAGCATCACTATTATGATAAACACTAAAATGTGTGGCAATAAATTTATTTTCCCTTTTGTCTTATGTCTCTAATGTGCTCAACTAACCTAATACGAAACTCTCTTTTAGTTTCATCTATATAATATAACCACAGGGACAGTGTAAAGCATACACAACTCTCTTGCTTCTACAGGTAAAACTATCTCTTACTGTGAACCTAATGTTGTTAATATAATTAAATGTTCTAGCTATATTCCTACAAACACTGCATCTACTGCAACATCTTGTACCAAATTCACTTAGTGGTCTTGTTAAACAAAATTTTGGCATTACATATTTACCATGTACCACCATATCTTTCAAATTTCTTCCCCTTTTATAGGAGAATAAAGGTTTTTGTGGCAAAATGTGCATCAACACCTTGTCTTTCACTAAAAATTTCCAAAAATGTTCCCCTACATCCTTTATGTCTCCACTTTTTACATTATATGTAGAGACAAAATAAATATCCTTACAAGTTTTATCATTGGTTGCCAGATGATATTTCTTATAATGGTGATGTTCACCCTTGTTACATTTATTCCTTACCATATTATTCTCCTTTTTTACCTTCATAAGGGCATTTTCTAAAATATTCACACTGTACCCTCTTTTCAAAAACATATTATATGTGATATCCTATTCCCTTTGTAAATTTTCTTGTGTGTTACATAATCTAGATACCCTTGCCAATTCCCCATAAGGGAGAGCTTCCAAAGTATGTACAGGATGGCAACTGGATGCATGAAGGTATTGATTACCATCTATAAACTTCCTATGTATATTTGATATAATTTTACCATGTTCTGTACCCTCCAAAACAAGATCCAAGAATATTACTTTGTTTCCCTTCTGTATTCCATCAAATTCTAACCCAAATGGGTTACCATGTAAGTCTGTCAAAAATTCATTAACTGAATCAAAACCACCATCACAAATAAAAATCGAATCATCTATGTAACGAAAATAAAGTAACACATTACATTTCATAAAATTTAACTCAAATAGAAATTTCCTTTCAAAAAAATTCATAAACAAATTGGCAAACATGGGGGCAAAAGCTGCCCCCATTGCTGTACCTTGTTTCTGCCTATACAAAACATCATTAAAAATAAAATAATTATTCTTTAAACAGAAATCCAACAAATCTACTATGAAATCAACAGAAGGGTTGTCTTTTAAAGAAGATCTCACTGCATTGAGGCCATCATCATGTCTAATAGAGGTATATAGACTTTTAACATCCATAACCAACCAATACATTTTGTTGTACCAAGAGATAGAGGATATTTTGTTTAAAAATTCCATACTATCTTTGATGTAAACTGGAGATTTAACTACATATGGTAAAAATATTCTATGTAAAATCAAACCAGTGTTATGTAGGAAATAGTTGCAGGCTGAAATAATGGGTCGACCTGGGGGTTATGTAAGTTCTTATGTATTTTGGTAAACAAAAGAATACAGCTAGGTCCTTTCTATCATTATCTAACCTATTCCTCACATCCTTCTCTGTAAAAAACCCAGCCTGACTCCCCTGTCCAACATGTGTTTAAATTTTGTAACAGCCTTTTGATAATGAATCATATTGCTTCTTTCATATGTTGTTTCATCCTGCAAATGATTCATACACATCTCAAAATATTGCACAACACTCATTATAACAATTTTGTTTCCCTTATTGGAAGGTTTAATAATAATATCCTTCCTGTCACATAATTCTTTTAAAGCACTCCATTCTTTATAAGTTAAGTTATATAAACTATTACATCTATTCAGTTTCATATTTCTACATATATTCTCACATTCACATTTAATCATGGAGCCGTAATGAATAGCTCTCTGGTTAATAAAAGGCGGAATAAATTTGTTAGAAGAAGCTACATAAGACATATCTATTGCATTGCCAACAATAGGAAATTGCACATCATCATTACTTATACATTCATCACATGAATAAAAACTATCCTCAGATTCACATGAAGAAAAGCCTCCATGTGCAGAATTAAAACATCCTTGGTCCCTGCTAAAATGAACTTTCAAATGTATCTTCCTAAGAAATTTAAAAATATCTTGCTGTATCAAATATTCTTTAGGAAAAACAGTAGGTATAAACTTTAAACCTAAACATAACACAGCAAACTGTTCATCAGACAAATCACAACCAGATAAATTTAGAACAATACTTTTATCATTAAAGTCATTACTGTTTAAATTTCTTGTTGTTATATTGTTGTCCATATCTCCGATTCTAACGAAAATTGTCAGGTTGATTGAATTTCTGAACAGAGACATCTTCTTGCTCATAACTTCTCAGGCGTTTCTGTCCCTGTTGAAATGTTCGTTCCTGATGCTGCAAGCCTCCATTGTTAAACTCCTGTTGCATCCTACGTGGTTGTGCTGGTCTAGGTAATTCCATACTGGTGTCCGACCTAAACTCTTCCCCTGAAGAAGCAAAAGAAGAAGACAACGGTGCATCAGTGAATCTTACCCTCCTACGTTGTTTCCGCTTATGTACTGTCTAATTAGGAGGGTAAGAAAATGCAGTCCCTGCTTCATATTCATTGATATCGCGTATTAATTTTGTTTTCTTTTGTTTTACAAGTTCATTCTCTAGATTATTCAGTCTCTCATTAGTCTTCTCCATGAAAGACTTCATATTTTCTAGACTCACAGATGAAGTAATACTATGTGAAAGGGAAACCAGCTCCTGTTTAAGAGACTGATGTTTGAGCTGGTCCCTTTCCAACAGAATGTGAAGCCACTCTATTACACACTTGTGTGCTGCTATGAACCAGCGTTCCTTAAATTTCTTATCAGCAGCACAATTCAAGTCAAATGGTGTACTAGGATTCTTTACGAATCTAAGACCTCTAGGTGTAATATTCAAGCTAATATATTTTTGCAAACCTAAAATGTTAAAGTGCACCCTTGTCTCTTTCTCAATCAACCTGTCATTTTTGATACAGTTCTCTGATTTCTGGAGACACACTTTGAAATTTATGTCCCACAGAAACAAAAGGGTCAAGCACTCTTTTATTTCTTTCTTGCAAAAATTGATCAAAAAATTGACGGTCTCTCACTTCAAGTTGACGTGCATCCACAGGAACATGTGCAGAAACATTTACAGCTGGTCTAGAACCTGAAAAAAACTGCTCAATAGTTCTCTGTTGAGCAGAATAAATCATAGAGCTTTCAGCCCCTACAGTACCTTGTTGCAAAGCTGTGTTCTCCCGAAAAACCCTGGGAATATCCAAATTAGGATCAGTCGACATCCCTGGATAATTGCACAAACTCCACTCCACACACCTTCAGATAGAAACAACACTGATCCAAAACAATACCAAAACAGCAAAATCTTCAGAAGTCAGAAATCGAAAAACAGGAACCAAAGTCAAATCCAAAAGCAAATTCTTTATTCTCCAGCGCCTCGGTGTAACCACCTTTCAAGAGTATGCATTCTCACTGAAAGAACGGATATATGTATACTCATAGCAATTAATTAAACAATTATGTTCAAAAAAGTTTTAAAGCAGACACCTCCAGTTTATTTCATTATTCAGTCCACAGGGTGACATAAGACATAAAAGGGAAAATAAACTTATTGCCACACATTTTAGTGTTTGTCATAATAGTGATGCTTCATTTTTAACAGGAACAGTTTTAGAAAGTGTGAAATATCTTTGTAATGATGAAAATGCTTTGAAATATAACTTACAATATAAGAAAAATATTTTTATTTTGAAATACAATACAATGACACCCTGTGGACTGAATAATGAAATAAACTGGAGGTGTCTGCTTTAAAACTTTTTTGAACATAATTGTTTAATTAATTGTTTAATTAATTGCTATGAGTATATATATATATATATATCCATTCTTTCAGTGAGAATGTATACTCTTGAAAGGTGGTTACATCGAGGCGCTGGAGAATAAAGAATTTGCTTTTGGATTTGACTTTGGTTCCTGTTTTTCGATTCCTGACTTCTGAAGATTTTGCTGTTTTGGTATTGTTTTGGATCAGAGTTGTTTCTATCTAACCAAACTAAATTCACTGGCAGACAATTTAAGCAGAAATCTCATGGACCCACAGGAATGGAAACTGGAACCCAAAATATTCAAGCTGTTGAGGAACAAATGGGGGACTCCAGAGGTAGACCTGTTTGCCTCCCCTCAGAACTACCAATTGAACAAATTCTGCACCAGAACTCCCCACAATCAAGCTTGGAAAGTGGATGCCCTGTCCTTTACCTGGGAAAGCCTCTCAGTTTATGCCTTTTCCCCTCTGCCTCTGCTCTCGAAGGTTCTTCTAAAGATCAAACAGGACAAGCCAAGGGCAATACTGATTGCACCATACTGGCCACGCCAGCACTGGTACCCCCTTTTGCACAGCTTGATAGTGCTACAACCATGGCATCTGCCTCAGACCCCTACCCTGCTGTCCCAGCAGGCGGGCCAGATTCTGCACCCTCAGCTTCAAACCCTGAACCTTGCAGCCTGGCTAATTCCCTGAGCTCACCTCTAGCAACCTTCAGTAAGCAGGTGCTGGATGTCATTCTTGAGAGAAGGAGGCCTAGTACTAGAAAATCCTATTCAGAAAAGTGGAAAAGATACTGTTCCTGGAGCCAGGCTCAGGGGATGGGCACAACGGTGCCCAGCTTACCTCATATTCTAAATTATTTAATAGAAATGCTCCACAAGGTCCTGTCTTTCTTGTCAATTAAGATTCATGCCTTTGCCATTTCAGCATATTATAATACTGAGCCACCCCTCTTCTCTCATTCCCTGCTTAAAACAATTCCTTAGAGGGGCCCAAAAATTTAAGACCCCCCCTCCCAGGAGAGCTCCCACTCCAGCCTGGGACCTTAATTTTCTTCTGGAAAAACTCACTCTTCCCCCCTTTGAACCAGCTGCTACAATGGAGTTGAAATTCCTTTCTTGAAAAACAGTCTTACTTCTAGCCATCACTTCGGCAAGAAGAGTGTCTGAACTGCATGCCCTCATGGCAGTGGAACCCTTCATTATCTTCCATGTGGACAGGATTTCCCTCAGGACTAATCCATCCTTTATGCCCAAGGTGGTGTCTAGTGTGGCCCTAAACCAGTCCATTCATTTGCCTGCTTTTTTCCCTAATCCTCAAAATAAAGGGGAAAGTATACTGCATTCTCTGGATGTGCACAGACAGGTTAGATTCTATTTGGACAGGACTAAGCCTCTCAGAAAAATCTGACCAGCTGCTAGTTAGCTTTGCTGCAGGGGCAGAGGGGAAGGCCATTTCAAAGCAAACCATTTCTAAATGGATAGCCCATTGCATTCATTTCTGCTACAAGCAGCATGGAAAACCTACCCCACAGGGGATAAGATCACATTCCACCAGGGCTGCATCTACCTCTACAGCATTTCTCAGAGGAGTCCCTACCAGGGACATCCTGGAAGCTGCTACCTGGAGCTCTGTACATACTTTCACCAAGCATTACCTCTTGCCTGTCTTTTCTAAATCCAGAGCTGGATTTGCCACAGCGGTCTTACAGGGCCTGATTACCGGCCCTAATGCTCTTTAACTACCGCCACCATTCCTTAGCTTTGGGAATCAACCCAAATGTAATGACTGCAACAGTGAAACACAAAGAACATAGTAGTGTTGTGTACACTTACCATAAATGTAGATGTTCGAGTGTATTCACTGTTGCAGTCTTGGTTACCCTCCCTCCAGCCCCCTGACTTCTTTTAACTGTTGCATTTCTTTCTTGTTTGGCATATATTATTTCTTGTGTATTTGCTTTTTGGTGGGGATGTTCCATACCATATAATTGCTTCCTATTGTGGGGTCTGCTGACATCTGGGGCAAGAAAAACTGATGTAATGGCATCGGCTGCATGTTTTATACCCCTGACGACCTGACGTCATGGAAGAAGTGACAGTATCCGACACAGAAATCAGAAGACACTGGTATTCAGGCCGACTGAGGGCTACCTGCAGGCAGATAACCCAAATGTAATGACTGCAACAGTGAATACACTCTAACATCTACATTTATGGTAAGTGTACACAACTGTACTTTGTGGAACACCAGTCCAGTTACTTATTTGTACTTTAATAAAATGAATGCAGTCTGTTCCTTCCAGTTTCTGCGGTACAGCAGAAAATCTCAGGTTTTCTGTGTGTGCTCTGACTTCTAACTGTACTGTTTTTTGAAACAACCCTTCTTGAAAACCTCATGATCTTCCAGCTTTTTTTTTTTTATTTCAGCCTCTTATTTTTGCAGTTACATCAGTTTATCTGAATAGTTAGGTAAAGCTTTTTCTATTTTCTTTCCAGTCTTTTATTTGACTTTATATATTCCTTCAGTGTTTCACTTATTTTAAATACTGAGTACATTTGATTTACCTTTACAAAGCTGAAACTTGAACTGTTTTTTTTTTCTGAACAGCTGCAAGATCTTTTTTTCTGCCAGAGCTTTTGCTTCTCTGTTTCTGGCTGATGTCCTCTTATTGTATCCAGATGTCTTCTTTGCTGGTATCCAGGCAGTGTAATTAGTAGCCAGTGACAGAATTTCCCCCAAGTGAATAGCAGTAACTGGCTTGTTTTCACAGTTGCAGTTTTCGCACTGGGAGAATTGTAATAAACCTGTTTATCACTGTACAGCCATCTAGGAAGGCCTGGTGCTCTGGGTTATTGGCTGACCAAGGGATTAAGAAAGTTCAAAACTGATTGTTTTTAGGTTTTTGTCTTCAATGTTTAAGTAGCAATGCTTTGCTTGCTGCTGTGCTGTTTTGTTGTATTGTGTAACAATTCTCCTGCTGTGGCTGGGTTTTACAAGACATGCCCTTCCTGCTGATCATTTCTACCTCCATGGAAGTGGAATCCCATTGCTATTTATTCTAAAAGATTAATTTTTAATTGTTTGTGCTGAGAGGAAATTGTCATTGCTTCCTAAGAGAAAGTAATTAGCTTGTTGTCTAGGTGATTGGCTGACCCAGTGGTCAAAAAAGTTAAACTTGGCTATTACAAGCTTTTTTCTTGGTTGTTTACATGGCAGTGCCTTGATTGACTCTGCTCTAATTTGTTGGTCTGCAATGAGCTGCGTATTGCATAGTAGTGAGGAAAATACTCTACCGGTACAAGCTAGTTAAAGTAAATCGTCAACATTATTAGCATTCCCCTCTAATCCATCTTTACAGCCATCAGTCTCTTCACTTTGTACTCAGCCTTGCTGCTGTCTGTTGTGCTTTGAGCCTCAGTGCACTACAAAGTGCAAATTACCTATTATAAATTTTACCTAGTGACTGTCATTGTAACTCATGTCTTAATTCTGTGTGTACTTCACTATTTAAGTCCCCCTCTTTCCCCTTATGGAACAGAAACCTCTGATGTTCTTGTTTCACTGTTGCAGTCATCACATTTGGGTAATCTGCTGGCAGGTTGCCCTCAGTCGGCCTGAATTCCAAAGTCTTGGGTCCTGCGTCGGTTGCTGTCTCCTCTTCCATGACGTCAGGTCGTCAGGGGTATAAAACAAGCAGTCAACGCTATTTTCTTTAGTCTTTCTTGCCGCACGGTGCCCGAAATGGAAGCATTTCGCAAGTGCCGGTCAGCCGACTCCTGAAATATTCAAGTTCGAGTTTCAGAACCAAAGTCTTCACTAAAGCTAAGTACCCCGTTGGGGAAACTTTTTTCTTGCTCCATACCGATGTCAGAAAAAGTAAATAATTGTATTACTTGTGGGAAGCAAATACCTCATAAGGATTTCCATTTATACTGTATTCCTTGCCTAGGCCCTGATCACAACGTGCCTAGCTGTCGGTTTTGTGCTAGATTTAACCAACGCCCTGTTAAGTGTCGGTATATTTTTGCCTCAAAATACTTTGGAAACAGATTTAACTACCCAGAAATGTCGTCATATAGCAATCCGACTACCGGAGTACACAAAAAATGCAAAGAAAAGGACAGAGACAGACAGTCGAGGTCCAAAACCGAAGCTTCTCCTAAGCCAGTCGCTGGTTCGCCGGTACTCAGTGAGGCGCTTTCGCAGCCCTTGATACCTGCTACTTTCGAGTCGCAGGCCCCTACTGAGACCCATGTGGAGTCCGACACGCCACGAGATACTCAAAGTATTGGACCCAAGGATGTATCTCCCTCGGATGGGTCCGGAGACGCTGAGCAGGCATCGGCTTCTGAGGGTGTATTCAGGCCTCAACATTTTTATTTCAAACCGACGACAGCTGCAAAACCAAAGACAAAAGCAACTTCTAAGGCTAAAAAAAATGACACGTGAGCCACGTGCAGAGGCGCTATGCCTAAAAAAACAGATAATCAAAATGGCTGAAGACCTTATTACCTTGATCAGGGGTTCCCAACCCCTGCCTGATAAGAGGCCTAGGCAAGACACTGATTATGAATCTTTAGATCAGGTTTCTATTTCTTCTGATTCCTCTTCTGATCAGGAATTATCTATTCCTCCCTATGAGGATTCTGATGCAGAGGAGCCTATCCCATCTGCATCACCTCCTGAGGATTATTCATTTGGAGAAACCTTGCATACTTTGAGGGAGCATTTTCATTGGGAGAGTCAAGATTTCTCAGAATCAAAAAAGAGACTCGGGGATTTCCTTCTTCTCCCTCAGCACAGGCCTTTAGCCATACCCCCTGTTTTGGACATTGTGGATGATGTGTTTTCGGAGTCAAGCCTGACTCCTTACCTCCGGCTCCCAGCAAACCTGACAGATATTACAGGGTCCCTGACTCACACAAATTTTTATTTAGAAACCCTGCTGCTGATCCTGAATCTATTTCACAAGGTCCAAAGGGAGTTAAGGCCTCAACAGCAAAAAATCCTACCCCTTCTGACAGAGATTCAAGGGCACTGGATAGATGGGGAAAAAGGTTTATACATCTGCAACATTGGCAGTTAGGGTCTTAAACTGCCAGTTTCATATGCTCAAGTATCAGCAATGTGTTATGGGATTGCTGAAACAGAAAAAGATGTTGATTTCTGAATGTGCAGAAAATAAAGAATTGTAGGAATTATCACATGCAGCTGAACAAGTTGGAAGGCATACTTTGCAATGTGGTTTTAATTCCTTAGAGGCCTCCTGCAGGGCTGCAGTTACTGGATCTGTGATTAGGAGGCATGCTTGGCTAAAAGAGCAAAATTTGCCTGTTCATGTTAAAGCTAAATTACTGGATGCACCTTTACAGCATGATACTCTGTTTGGTATTATGGCAGAAGAGGTTTTAAAGAAAATGGAAGACAAAGCTAAGTCTATGCAAACTGTAAAAGACTTCTTACAAGTGCAGCCACCAAGATTCAGTAGACACTGGCCTACAAAAAAATGGTCCTTTCCTGTGTCCGACAGAGCTCAAAGGGCAAATCCAGACACCCTAAGGGTTCCAGATACCAGGCACAAGATTCTTACAGGTCAAAGCAATGGGGTGCTTCTACCTCCAAATCTGGAGGAGATAAAGCTCAACCCTGCAGAAAACAGTCCCAATGACTTCCCTCTCCCTTCACCAAGCACTTAACTTTCGGCAGCACCCTTAGGGGGAAAATTAGCACTTTTTGCTCACAATTGGCAGTTATAATTCATAGGTTAGTACTAAGCTAACTGCCCTTGCGAGCCATTTTAAGCTTAGCCAGTTATTCCTTGTGAGACTCAAACCCTGCACCTTGTGTTTGTAAGGCAAACACCTTAACCATTAGGCCACCCTCCCAACCCTAATAACCCAGGACAAGTGGGTGCTAAAAATCGTATCACAGGGATACAGATTCCATTTTCATACTCTTCCAGTGGCAAACGGTTGGCCGGATCTGCCAAAAAATCAATGGGCAGAGGCACAGAAACAGGTTACGTCCCTCATGAATATGGGGGCCATTCAGTCAGTACCAGAACAGGAAAAAGGACAAGGTTTTTACTCAAGACTGTTCTTGGTACCCAGAAAGGACTAGGCTTGGCGGCCAGTACTGGATTTATCAATTTTGAACACATACCTGTACATTCCAAAATTCAAAATGCTGACTTTGCAGCAGCTTCTGCCCATGCTGGGCAAGAATGCTTGGCTGGTGACATTAGACCTAAAAGGGGCATGCCTGCATGTCCCAATAAGGGAATTGTGCAGAAGATACCTCCATTTCAAGGGTGGCTTAATGCATTACCAATTCTCTGCGCTGCCCTTTGGCTTATCTACTGTGCCCAGGGTCTTTACAAAGTGCCTGGCACCAGTAATTGTTTTTTGCAGACAAAGAAGTATACAAATATATCCTTACTTGGACAACTGCCTCATTCAAGCAGAGAACAAGGACACTCTTCTTCAACACCTGGCGTTTGTGAAAAGGCTTCGAACATACCTAGGGTACACAATAAATGAAAATAAATCACAACTGGTACCCTCTCAAAAGATAACATTCCTGGGTGCAAGCTTGAATACAACTGCCCAGATGGCTTACCTCACGCCAGACAAACAAAGGCAACTGACTACTTACTTCAAACTGACGGCAACAAAAACCCAGTTATCTGCAAGACAAACTCTGCAGGCTTTGGGATTCGTGGCATCCTGCATCCTACTGATTCCATATGCAAGACTGCATATGAGGAAACTTCAGTGGTACCTAAAAAGTTTATGGAGTCAACATTGTCACAATCTGGAAACAATGAGTCCTCTCATTCCCTGCCTACACCAGGAGTTTCTATGGTGGGCAAAGGCATGTCGCCAAAATATGGGACGGGCCTTCACTGTACCCCCTACCAGCCAAACCTTAACAGATGCATCAGATTATGCATGGGGGGGCCCACCTGGCGGGAATATGCATTCAGGGCATATGGACCCCAAAACAAATGCATCTACATATCAACCAAAAAGAGATGCTAGCTGTCCAAAATGCCCTGACAGCCTTCAAGAACTGACTTCATCCAGGACAACTACTGATAAAGAACGGACAACACCAGTTATGTGGTATATAAACAAGCAGAGGGGCACGCACTCATACCTCCTTTGCAGATTAGCCATGGCACTGTGGGACACAGCCTTGACTTGCCAAATACATCTTCAAGCTCAATTCCTGCCAGGAAAACAAAATACTCTGGCAGACGATTTAAGCAGAAACCTTATGGACCCTCACGAGTGGAAACTAGATCCACAAGTCTTCAGCATGATAACAAAGAAATGAGGGAGCCCGGACTTAGATTTATTTGCCTCCCCCCAAAATTATCAATTGAAAAGATTCTGCACAAGGACTTATCACAGACAAGCATGGAAAGTGGACGCCGTGTCCTTCAGCTGGAAAAAACTATCAGTTTACGCTTTCCTCCTCTGCCTCTTCTTCCCAGGGTCCTACTAAAAGTCAGACGAGAAACCAAAGATGATACTAATTGCCCCGGACTGGCCCCGCCAATACTGGTACCCAACCCTAAGGAACTTGTCTCAATACCCAGCTTGGACCTTACCTCAAAGACCTCAACTACTGTCCCAGCAAAACAATCAGATCCTGCACAATCAACTCCAAACACTGAACCTGGCAGCATGGCTGATCATGTAGTCATGCAAACAACACCTCTCAGTAAAGCTGTGATGGATGTCATTTTGGAAGCCAGAAGGCCTAGTACTAGAAAATCTTATTCTGATAAATGGAAGAGATTCTGTGATTGGAATCAAGCACAAGGAACTGATACAGCAGAACCAAATATTCCTCAGATATTACAATACTTGACTGAGATGTCTGACAAAGGCCTATCTTTCTCATCAATTAAAATCCATGCCTCTGCCATTTCGGCTCATTACAATACAGAGCCACCAATCTTTTCTCATCCTTTACTAAAGCAGTATCTTAGAGGAGCCAAAAATTTAAGGCCTCCCAGTAGATCACCAATACCTGCATGGGACCTCAGTTATGTGTTGGAAAAGCTCACCCTGCCTCCATTTGAACCAGCTGCTGCTGTGGATATAAAGTTCTTATCATGGAAAACAGCTCTACTCCTAGCAATTACTTCAGCAAGAAGAGTCTCAGAGCTACAGGCCCTCATGGCTGTGGTGCCTTTTATCATAGTTTACCCAAACTGGGTGTCTTTGTGGAGCAATCCTTCATTTATGCCTAAGGTGGTTTCCAGTGTGGCTCTTAACCAAACCATTCATCTACCAACCTTTTATCCAAATCCGCAGAACAAAGGGGAGAGAATTCTGCATTCCTTGGATGTACACAGACGGCTAAGATTCTACTTGAGCAGAACTAAAGCTCTAAGAAAAACTGAGCAATTACTAGTGATATATGCTGCAGGATCAGAATGGAAGGCTATTTCAAAGCAGACTATTTCAAAGTGGATAAGCCACTGCATTCATTTCTGCTACTTACACCATGGCAAACCTGTGCCCAAGGGCATTTGGTCTCATTCCACCAGAGCTGCTGCTACATCAGCAGCCTTTCTCAGAGGAGTACCAACCAAAGACATTCTAGAGGCTGCTACTTGGAGTTCTGTTCACACCTTTACAAAGCATTATCATTTGCCTCTCTACTCTTAAGTCCAGGGCAGGCTTTGCCACTGTAGTTCTGCGGGGCCTTATAGCCGCACCTAATGGTGTTTAGCTCCAGCCTCCCATCCATAGCTTTGGGATTCTACCCAAATGTGATGACTGCAACAGTGAAACAAGAAGAACATAGTACAGTTGTGTACACTTACCACAAATGTAGATGTTCGAGTATATTCACTGTTGCAGCCCAGGTTACCCGCCCGCCATCTCCCCTTTCATTCTGGAGTTTATCTTTCCTTCTCTATCTTCTACAACCTATGTGGTGTACTTGCTTGTAGATGAAGGTAAAGGTTGTATTGATGCATGTATATATAGTGTATATATATATATATATATATATATATATATATATATATATATAGATAGATAGATATAGATATGTGTATGTGTATATATATATATATATATATATATATATATATATATATTTTTTTTTTTTGCTACCTTTTTGGGGGCACCTGACATCTGGGGCAAGAAAAACTAAAGAAAATGGAGTTGGCTGCTTATTTTATACCCCTGACGTCATGGAAGAGGAGACCGCAACCGACTCAGGACCCAAGACTTTGGAATTCAGGCCTACTGAGGGCAACCTGCCAGCAGATTACCCAAATGTGATGACTGCAACAGTGAATACACTCGAACATCTACATTTATGGTAAGTGTGCACAACTGTACTTTATTGATACCCGAAGCTGTTAAGTCTCTTTGAGTGTAGCGTTTTATTCAGCTATTGATTTTAACCACTTTCAGCTGTTGTTTATAACCTCCCTTCTAATTCTGAAGATCAGTTTACTAATTGTTACTTGTCACTGTCCCCTTGCAAAAAATAAAATCACTTGGCCAACATAAATCCTAAGTTGGGTGTTTGTTTTTTCTGTAGACAGCCTCATAGTACTGGATATTTAGGCAGGCTAAGAAGTGACCAATTCTCAGAGACCATGAAGTAACAATTAATAGCTCCAATATGATCTGAGAGAATTGTAGGTATCTTATCAAAGTGGAAGAAAGCTTCTTGTTTAAAACTAAAGCCTGTGACCAGGACAGAACATCATCCACATATATACATGTACCTATCAAACCAACATATGGTGAAGTTGTCACAAACATCAGTATGGTCTTAACATCAACATTCCCTGACATTTCATATTCTTGTTTTAGGATTTGTAAAAACTGAACTGCTTTGGTGGTGAGATCAATTTTATCTGAATCCAGGTCTACCATATTTCCTTCCTGCTTCAGTAGAGTCTGTAACTACAGACACCTTAGACTTTGCTTGGAGTCCATTGTCTGTACAAATGAAAGTGCAGAGTATATGGAACAAAAAGGACAGACTAAAACATGTAAACATAAAGAAGATGTTATCAGTAATAAATTCTTTCAACTGTCTTATCTGGTATCCTCAGAAACATTACAAGTGATTACAGACAAATGTGGTACATAAAAAAAACATGGGGGATCCAGATCTTACTGTCTGTGCAAACTAGCCATGTTAGCCTGGGGAATGACATTTCAGCATAATCTCACTCTGCAAGCACCTTACAAAACTGTAAAATAAAAAAATTTATGGCAAACAAGTTGAGCAGGACCAGGACAGGCCCTCATGAATGGAACTTTAATGTGGGGGTGGGGTCATTCAGGATTAAATCCAGCTGTGGAGAACACCTCTGGTAGATCTGTTTAACTCCATTCACAACAATCAACTGACAAACTCTATTCCAGGACTCCTTGCAAGAAGGCCTGGAAAGCAGATGCGTTTTCATTTGGCTCCCTGTTGAAATGTCGGCCCTCGAAATGCTGAGTGCCAAAAAAAAAAAAAAAAAAAAAAAAAAACACAATAAGACTTGAAAGGACAGGAGAAGAACAAATGTCAGAAGTCACTGTTCTTCATTTTTGCAGGGGGACAAGCCCCCCCCCCAACTTATATATACCAACTCCAAGATTGCCATACATCTGAGAAAAGAGAATATTCCAAGAAATTTTAAGTGTATTTTTTATTAAATTACAAAAATGTTAAAAACAAATGCTGTGTGCATTAATAGGGCTACTTTAGTTCAACAGAAAGGATAATTTCTTATACTTGAGCACCTTGATGCAAGTCCACATACCACTTTGCCACTCCATACTTAATGAATAGTAAATATTTTCCTCCTTGTACTTTAACTTCTCTTTTCTGCATGTTAGTCACTTTTGTAAGCACTGATTTTTTTTCTCTCCCCCTTCAGGTTCTTCCCCGACAGACATGTGGCTTATTCACACACACTATATTTTATAATGAGTACCCTGGAGGTGCAGTCGAACTTGACAAGATCATTAATGGAGGGGAGCTTTTCCTTACGGTGCTGCTAAATCCAGTGAGTAATGTTCTGTTTGTCTTGTTACCTGTCAACTAACAGTTCTAAACAGATACCTTGTAGAAGAGTGTGAAATACTGTGCCAAAATGTTTGCCATTTCTGCCTGTTGGTGTTACACAAATGCAGACATAAATAACTACAGTAGCTGCTGTCACTAGGGTTTGGACATGGTGAAACTGATAGATAAATTATTATGAAAAAGTGCCTTGTATTTAATATCAGTATATTTCAGCCAGAAAAAAAAACGTCTTAGCAAAAAAACACTGCTAGCCGATTTTTAAAACAGTTCATTTTTGGACTGATTTATTGACTTAAGTTGTCCAAGTATGTTTTGTATCTGTTGGTGCAGAAGATTGGTTTAAAGGAAGCAGTGACAGGTGTTTAGAAATTTAACTGACTCATTTGATGATGGCTTTGGAGAGACTCAAAAAAATTAGATGTTGTTTACCTGAGGATTGCAAATCAAGAAAACAACAATAACCTGACCAAATGCAGTTTGCTCTGTGAATGTGTTGTCATCCTGTTTATTCTTTGTGTTGATTTTTAGTTGATTTACAGAGATCCATACAGGAAGATTAATTAAATGAACAGCAGTCTGTAACCGTGAGGGGGCATTCATTAACAGCCATAAGGGGATTTTCTGCCTTCATCCCCAACACTTGTGCATGCCAAGTGAGTGTTTTAGAAGGATGTGTGATAGCCATAGTGCAAGATCATCACTCACTTCTAAACATGACATAAGCCTGCAAGTGACCCTACTTCCAAGGAGAAACACATTGTCTCCATTTTCAGCTGGGAAATAGGTGCACTGTGTGTCCCCCAGACACATGTCCATCCCCTCCCCTAAGAGAGGTAAGTTGCCACAACCTCTTCTTTCCTCTTCTCCCCTGCCATCTCTAGCAGGCGCCCAAGCTGCAAATCAAGCCCTTGTTGCTTGGGTCTGGGATTTTATCCCTTTACACCAGCTGAGCTGGATAAAGCACACAATTTTTGCTAAAAGTAAAATTGCCCTCCTGTTTTGGGTTATGCAGCTCCTCCTCCATGCAAACTTGGGAGTGCTTTATTTCCTGTATTCCTATATAATGTAATGAACTCTGAAATTGCTATATAACACAACCTACTGTGAATATTGACATAATAACTGCATACACATAACATTCCTACAAAGTACCACATACATATTCCTTTACTTAAAAAAGTAGTTACATTTTTGAAATTGTTAGTTTCTTACAGTACTGAACCAAATTGCAGTCATTAGTACCCTCACTACTGAGGGCGGCCATGGTGGTGCAGTGGTTAGCATTGTCGCCTCACAGCAAGAGGTTCTCCAGTTCGATCCTCGGCTGGGGGGCCTTCTGTGCGGAGTCTGCATGTCCTCCCTGTGGTAGCGTGGGTTTCCTCCGGGTGCTCCGGTTTCCTCCCACATCCCAAAGACATGCAGTAGGTGGATTGGACACACTAAATTGGCCCTAGGTGTGAGTGTGTGCATGTGTGTGCCTTCTGTGGAAGGTTGGGCACCGGGTTGGCAACTCGACACTGTAAAACTCCACTGCCAATCATGAGCGGACAGGTGATCCGCTGTGGCGACCCTTAACTGGGAAAAGCCGAAAGAAGAAGTACCCTCACTACTGAGCATGCATTACTGCCCAACACACTACTGACAGGAGGTAAAGTGTCTGTGCACCAGTGAGTCACTTAAGATGTCAGACTTTAAGTTGAAAGCCCTATTATGTCTTAAAGTCTAAATCATCCACTTAGCAAAATTACTTTTTTTGAGGTCCCATTTATCGGATGATATGTCTTAGGGCCATGAGTTTTGTCGGTGAGCTTACAGATATTTTCTATAATTTATAGAATCACTACAATATTGATATCACCGACATGACAAGTAGTGAGAAGAGCTCTTTGTCCCCTTTTTTCCAAACATCTTTATTAAATTATCACCTTTTTGTCAGTCACACAAATTTACATGCATTAATAGAAAATAGAAAACAAACCATAGTAATAGTTTTGATTGTTGTTACAGTGCACACCTGTTTTCTTTTGAAAACTTCTCATTTACTTCAACATTACAGAAATAGTTCAGTTGCTTTCCTGTCAAACTTGCCCCTTTTCCTGAACATTATTCTGCAAGTATTGTTTCCATAAATTCTGTTTAATCTGATGGTGTCCTTTTTATTCCTCCTCACAATTGGGTAACTGATCCGACCCTCGGATATGAGACTGCCGCATTTTCTCTGACTTGGATCCTATTCTCGAGCTCCTACTTCTACCCACAATGCCCTGTACCATCCTGTACTCCCTCAGATCTCATTTGCCGCTTCAGCGATCAGACGCGGATTACTTTCCCGAGCTGAGATAAGTGAAATTTTGATATTTTTTTCTTCAAACGTTGATGTTTGTGAGTTTTCTCTTTCTTTGATAACTAAATTAACCTCACCTACCTAGTTTCTCACAGGCGTTGGGGTCCTACTGCCTGCCTTTATTTTCTTCCCTTTGGGTAAACAGTTGACTTAGTGCTCGTTTAGAAGTTTTTGTCCTCTTCTTACTTGTTGTAGTCTCTTTTATACAGTTTATTACTCTTTAGTGTTTTTGGTGTCGTTATTGATAATTCTCTAGAATAATTTGTTGTGTGGTAAGTATTTGTGTTTGTGTGACTTAGGGTATAACATTTTTTGCCTTTTGGTTTAAATTATTTGGAGTAAAATGTCTGAGAAACCAGTGAGTTTTAAGCTCTGTTCTGACTGTGGACACAAAATTTCACAGTCGGACATGCATTGTAAATGTGTATACTGTTTTGGCCCAGAACATAGTTCTTGTTCAATTTGTGAGGGTTTTAATATCAAAGACATTTCAGACAGCTGGATTAAATTAATACTGAAGGGAATGATTCTGGCTTCTGCTTCTTCAGGGGTTCAACCCCCCCCTTGAAGGACTCCAGGATCTTTGGATCTAAGGAAACAGCCCCATAAGTCTTCTAGGGCCTCCTCTGAACCCCCACAACAAAAGTTGCGAAACCCTCAGATCAGAGGGCCAAGTCATCATCTTCAGATCCATACCAGACCTCGAATCCGACAGAGGTTATTTTATTATTGTCTTCACCCAGGCCCTCAATCTCCAGGTCAGATCTGATATGTCGGATCTGAAGTTTCGGAGCTGTATGCCTGAATATGCTATGCTTACTATATCTCCCACCATGCTTTCACAGATTTTACAGACTCCTAAAGGACATTTGAGACCTGTGTCAGCCATGTCCTCTAGGTCTTCTAGGAGTCTTTCGAATCTGGATATGGACAACATGATGGTGAGATTTCTCAAGGCTCAAATTCAAATGGGGATCTTACCAGCTCTGTTGGTATCCCGATCTGTGAGCTGTCAGACCAAGCTTCTACCATCTCCTTCTCCGATCTGTCCAGTGGTTTCAGAGCCCCAGGATTCGAGCACCCAAGGGAGTTGGCATGGGATCCGTGATCTCTCTTTCTCGACTACGATTACCCTGACTGGCTCTGCTCCTACCTCTTTGGATCAGAGTGAGTCCTGGATCAGTGGTGTCGGAGCTGGCTCCAGGGAGAGAGGTTCGGCTCTGACTTTGTCAGATCTGTTCCTTCCTCTCAGAACTTCAGCCCTCAACAGTTCAGGTCTGGTCTTCTCTGGAAGTTACGGATCCGGGCTGGCCCCTTTCCTCACTTTCTTGGCTGCTTTGGGTCAGAGAGGTGTAGAGCAGAGTTCTTCTGGTCTGCTGGCTCTCCAGTTTGTGGAAAAAAACCTTCTGTGCACACAGAGATCCAACTCTGGTCTCAGTACCCATCCCTCACTGTGTCTGAGCGTCAAGCCCATTAGTTCTGTCCAGGGTCAGCCTGCCCTGAGGCACCTCCAGGATATTCCCCTTGAAGGGGCCACTACTTGTTCTGATACCTCTCCAGAACACTCCCCCCCGGAGGTCCATTGGAAGAGGTCATGCAAAAGGAGACACACAGGCACCCCTTTGGAGTCCTTTACCAAAGATACTGACTTCGATGAAGGGGAAGAATCCCCACAATCACCACCAGAGGATATATTCTTTAAAGATATCCTAGAGATCCTCAGACAAAAGGGTGGATGGTTGGCCTATCCTTGTCCTTCTGAGGAGTCAGTGTTCTTGGAGGCATTTGGGAAAGGTCCGTCAATGTCTTGGGTGACCCCTCGGTGGATGACCTCATTGCTTTGGTCTCCCGCCAGGTCTGGAAGGAGCTGGACACAACAGAACCCATTCCAAAGTGTCCTAGTTAATTTGTGGGCCCTCCTAAAGACAGGCTTCATTGGTCTAAGGGTATCCCAGCTGATGTCATGGTTGTGGCAGCAGCCATGAAAAAGAGCTAGCAGAACAGAGCTCCTCTGTCCATCCACCGAACAAGGAGTGTTGAGCAATACACAGATTTGGTAAGTGAATTTACTCCTCTGCAACCTTCGTCCTGAGGTTGTTAAATTATTTGGCCCATTTCACCAGATTGCAAAGGGATCTGGTCAAAGAGATTACCAGAGCTGAAGTAGGAGATTCATTTGTCTGCAACTTGTGGGTTATGGATCCGATATCGGATCCGAACCGGCATGGTTTACCAGCTATGGATCCAAGCTCTCAGCTCCTCCCCTCACCCATAATACCCTGCTCTACCCTCATGACCTCAGATCTCGTTTGCCGCGCATGGTGACCAGATTGTTTTTCCAGCTCTCCAGCTAAGTGCTAGTTAAGTGTTTAAATTGTAAAATTTAAAGATTTTTTTGGTTGATTTGTGTGAAAGTGTAGGTTTCCCTTTTGGTATTATTACTTTTTTTAGTGTTTAAGCTAAAAGTTATATCCCTCCCCTCGCTGGTAGCGTAGTGTGTGTGTTGGGCCTGTGAGTGATTTTTGTTTTTTCTTTAGTTACTTACTTTAGTTATAGTAACTGTTATTGTAGCTTGGGATGTCTGAGCAGCCCAAGTCTATTTTCTAAATGCTCGAGTGTGGCCATAAGCTTTCCCCAGCTGATGGCCACACTCGGTGTGTTAGATGCCTGGGGGTTGAACACCTCACATCTGGATGTTCCATTTGTGCAGGGTTCAACCCCAGGGCATTGAAGGAGCGGAGGTCCAAGCTTGTTTTGGCGGGCCTTTTACCGCCGGACTCTGCTCCGACCTCCGCTCCTTCGGGGGTAACCGTCCCCACGGTTATTCCTCTGCTCCCCTCCTCCTCCTGGGACTCAACCTCCCGTTTCTGGTTCGGAGGAGAGGGATGCTAGGAAAAGGGACCGGAGGGAGAAGCACCCTAAGCAGCAGGCCGAGACCTCTGTTTCGGCCCCGCCAGCCAAGCGGGCTTCTCCCCTGGCTCCATTGTCGGCTCGATCTCCTCCTCCTCGGCTCCAGTCTCCAGTGTGTTTTTCACCGGGACCTGAGGAGGAGGAGACCCGATCTCCGTCGAGGCTATCGAGGAGGCACTCTAGGCCTACCTTGGTAGCCTCGTCGAGATCTACGTATAGCCTTTCGGATGCTGATCTGGACCGGATGATGAGAAGGTTCATCCAGGCCCAGATGCAGATGGGAGTGCTCTTGCCTCCCCCCCTCTGGGGGGGAGCTCGACCCCCTTTTTCAAGCCGATTGCTCCTTCTCCGACCCGCTACCCAGGTTCGGAGCAGTTGGAGCCGAGCAGCTTCGGAGCCGGGGGTGGGTCGGCGCCGATAGTACTTGGTACTTCGGATCCGACCCTGCCCTCGAGTGCATCGGATCCGACCTCTCGGAGCCTGGATCCGAGCCTCGGATCCGGGGGGATCAGTGCTCCTTCGGCGCCGTCTGTGTCGGAGCGCACTGTCCTTTCGGATCCGAGCGCTTTGGCGCTGGCTCCGATCCACTCTTCGGATCCGAGGGGGAGCCGATTGTCGGATCCTTTGGTCGAGGTCGGCTCCCCTTCGGCGTTTGATGTAGTGGAGAGGGCCCTGTTGAGGGTCTCCGGACCCCCGGCACTTGTTTCGGCTCCGTCCCGCGCTCCCTCTGCACTGGGTCAGGCTTCCACCATCCGGCCCTTGGGACAGCCCGCTTCTGTGCCCCAAGCCGTTCCCCTGGAACAGGTTGCTGCTTGCGAGGAGTCCTCTGACAGCCCCCCAGAGGATGTTCCTCGCAAGCATACGTGCAAAAGGAGGCACATTGACTCCCCCGAGTCTCTCACGGAAGACACGGATTTGGAGGAAGGGGAAGGCTCCCCATGGTCACCCCCCGAGGATGTCTCATTTGGAGACATCATGGAAATGCTCCGTATAAGGGGGGGGTGGTCTGCCCCCAAGTCTTTCTCGGACGAGTCCATGTTCTTGGAGGCATTTGAAGCGGGCCCGTCTACCTCTTGGGTGTCCCCTCCTGCCGACCCCCTGGTGGACCTCATTACCACCAGGGCGTGGAAGGAACCGGACACCGTGGAGCCAATCCCGAAAAGGCCCGACAGGATCCTCAGCCCACCGTCTGACCGTGCCCATTGGATTAAGGGGCCTCCGGTAGATGCCATGTTGACGGCGGCGGCCACCATGAGGGAACTTGCTCAGGAGAGTCCCTCAGTCCATTCCCCGAGCAAGGAGTCTCGGATGATGGACCGCTTGGGGAAGCGGATGTTTAGTTCAGCGACCTTCTCGGTAAGGGCGCTGAACTACCTGGCACACGTTATTAGGATGCAGCGAGATCTCATTAAAGAATACGCTGCATCTCCCCCAGAGTCCATGTCGGAGGAGAACAAAGTGCTGCACTCCACCCGCATGGCCACTCTTAGATCAGTTACCAATACCTCTATGCGGCTACTCTCCCATGCTATGGAAGGCGCCGCTAGAGCCGCAGGGGCAGGTCTAGTCACTAGACGTCAGGCCTGGCTCCGTCATTGCGATTTCTCTGAGCCCTTCAAAGCGTCATTTGCGAACGCCCCCTTTGATGGTTCTGCCCTCTTTGGCAAAACCGTTCGTGACACTTTGACCAAGAGCGAGAAGGATGGGAAGACGCTGTCTGCCGTCGGAATCCGCTTCTCTGCACCCCAGAGGCCCTATTCTAGGAACCAAAAGGGTCAGAAGAAGATGTGGTTCCGGAAGTCGCAGCAATCCCAGCCTGCTCCGGACAACCAGTCCTTCCGTGGCAGAGGAGGACAGGGAGGACGTCGCCCTAGAGGCAGAGGGGCTCTTAGGAACTTCGGGTCCAGAGAACCCTTCTCTGAACGGCCCGCGCAGCAACCCTGAGGGGTTGCCCGGCTGCTCCACTCTAGAGGCAGTCGGGGGACGTTTTTCGGAGCACCTAGCGGCATGGGAGTCCATAACATCAGACCGCTGGGTTCTCCAGATCATATCCAGAGGATACCACATCCCTTTTCGTCACTTACCAAAGTTGAAGTCCCTCCCAGACGTTCCACCCGGTCAACGGGAGGCCGCTTTGGCAGAAATTGGCCATCTGCTAAAGAAAAGAGCCATCCAGCCCGTTCCCCCAGACCAGATCGGATCAGGGTTCTACTCCAGGTTCTTTTTAGTGCCAAAAAAGACGGGGGATCTAAGACCAATTTTAGACCTTTCTCTCTTGAACCTGGCAGTCCCCAAGGAAAAGTTCCGAATGGTCACTCTGCAATCTATTCTCCCCCTTCTGGGAGAAAATCACTGGATGTGTTCTATAGACCTCAAAGATGCGTACTACCACATCCTGATGGACAGGCGCTCCAGGAGGTTCCTCCGCTTCCGGCTGGGAGCCAGTCACTACCAGTTCCGGGTCCTTCCCTTTGGTCTCACCACAGCCACCAGGGTGTTCACCAAAGTATTAGCAGTGGTAGCGGCCCACCTGAGGCTTCAGGGGTTCAGGTCTTCCCTTACCTGGACGACTGGCTCCTTACCGCCCCAACAAGGCATCTACTACTATTGGCCGAGACTCCTTTCTCCATCTTGCTCCCATTCTGGGCATTACAATAAATACAAAGAAATCCAACCTGGCGCCCACACTGCTCTTAGATTTTATAGGGGCCAGGTTAGGCGCAAGGAGTTTAAAAGCCTTCCTCACTGCGGACAGAGTTCAAAATCTGCAGCTCCAGGTGCGGGCCATTCTCCACTCAAGTTCTGTTCCGGCGGAGTTGGTCCTGAGGGCTCTAGGGTCCATGGCATCTGCTATAGCACTTCTTCCTCTTGCCAGGCTCAATATGCGCATCCTCCAGTGGACTCTCTTAGTACAATGGTCTTACCTTGCTCTCCCTATGCATCATCCCATTGCGATCAGCAAGGCTTGCAAGTGGTCCCTCCTGTGGTGGCTTCACTCCCCAGATCTCCACGGAGGCCGCCCATTTTGTGCTTCTCCCCCTCTCGCCACGGTGACCACGGACGCCTCCCGCCTCGGGTGGGGGGGGGCATTTTGCGGGCCGGACCGTCCAAGGCACGTGGAACGATTCAGAGACCTTACTGCATATCAACGTTCTAGAGATGAGAGCAGTGCTCTTAGCGTTGCTAGCACTTCAGGACTTTCTTCCCTTGGGAACAATTGCGATTCAATCGGACAACATGTCAGTGGTCTGGTACATCAACAAGCAAGGGGGAACGAGGTCTTACCCTCTTTGTCGAGAAGCCATGAGAGTTTGGGAATGGGCAATCTCCACCAACCACTTTCTAATAGCAACGCACATTCCGGGTCGGTCCAACATCCTGGCGGACAAGCTCAGTCGCACCATTCTGACTCCTTACGAGTGGTCTCTCAATTCTCAAGTAGCGGAACGCATATTCGCATGGTGGGGAACTCCTTCATGCGATCTTTTTGCCTCTCCCTCAAACACCAAGTGCGACAGTTTTTTCGCTCTGATACCTCCTCCAGGAGGTTCTCCAAGAGACGCTCTGGTGCATGCTTGGCCACCCGGTCTTCTGTATGCTTATCCACCCTTGCCTCTGATGCTCCAAGTTCTTCAGAAAGCCTCTCGGGTGGGTTGCAGAATGATTCTCATTGCTCCGTTTTGGCCTCGACAGATCTGGTTCCCCTTCCTAAGGTCTCACTCGGTGAATCCTCCTTGGATTCTAGATCCCATTCCGGATCTGATATCTCATCCATCCTGCATATCTCCTCCGAACCTGGACAACCTGAAGCTGACCGCTTGACTGCTCCAGTTCCACTCTTGATTAGGACTCCCGGTATTTCGTCCCCTGTTAAGGCGATCCTGGTGGCAGCTCATAAACCATCCACTAGGAGAGTCTACAGCAGCAAGTGGAAACGGTTTTCTTTGTGGGCGGAGCGGCAAGGCCTGAATCCCTTCACGGTTCCTCTCCCTTTAGTGCTTGATTTCTTAACCACTCTTTTTAACGATGGTGCCAGCAGTTCCACAGTCAAAGTACAACTGGTGGCAATTTCACATTATCACATTGGTCATGACTCTAGTCCACTCATGTCAGCCAAGTTGTGTAAAATTTTCCTTAAAGGTACTTTCCTTCTCAGGCCCCCTGTAAAACAAGCGGTTCCTCCCTGGGACCTTTCCTTAGTTCTCCAGGCCTTGACCGCCCCCCCCCTTCGAACCAGCGGCTACAGTGGATCTCAAATTCTTGTCTTTCAAGACGGCTTTTTTAGTAGCCATTACATCGGCCAAGAGAGTTTCAGAGCTCCAAGCATTATCAGCTAAACCTCCTTACTTGGTCTTTCATCCGGACCGTGTTTACCTCAGGACCAACCCGTCCTTTCTTCCTAAAGTAGCTTCTGAAGCAAACATTAACCAATCCATTAACCTCCCTGTTTTCTTCCCTAAATATGAAAACAAAGGTGAATACAAGCTTCACTCCTTAGATGTTCACAGGCAACTTGGATTTTATTTAAACAGAACGGCTGGTCATAGGCAATCCGACCAGCTGTTCATTTCCTTTGCTAAATTTAATTTGGGCAAGCCAATTTCTAAAGTATCTCTGTCTCGCTGGATTTCACAGTGTATCTTATTGGCTTATCAAGCTTCAGGAAGGCCCGCACCAGAGGGTGTACACGCCCATTCAACCCGGTCAGTATCTACCTCGGCAGCCTTTAAGGCTAGGATTCCTCTAGATGATATTTGTGCAGCAGCCACGTGGGCTTCATCTCATACTTTTATTTCCCACTACAAGTTGGATCTTGCATCTAGGGGTAGAGCATCCTTTGGCTCCGCGGTGCTCCGGAATATCCTTCCATGATGGCCGCCCAAGATTCAGGTAGCTGCGGACTCTGTCCCACAGGTTGCAGACAAATGAATCTCCTACTTCAGATTTAGAAGTTTTGTACTCACCATAACGTTCCATCTGAGTAGGTGTATTCATTTGTCTTCAACCATCCCGCCCTCCTATCCCCCTGGCCTTTCAGTTTCCTGCATATTATGTGTTACCCTTTTCAGGGTGTTCTTGCTGTTGGCAAACTCGATCTGAGGTCATGAGGGTAGAGCAGGGTATTATGGGTGAGGGGAGGAGCTGAGAGCTTGGATCCATAGCTGGTAAACCATGCCAGTTCGGATCCGATATCGGATCCATAACCCACAGGTTGCAGACAAATGAATACACCTACTCAGATGGAACGTTATGGTGAGTACATAACTTCTAATTCCCTTTCTGAGTCTGTGTCGAACGAGGACTTTAAGAAGGTCTCTCCCCAACTAGCTACTCTTGTATCAGTGACAAATTCTTCCATGAGGCTAATTTTCCATGCAGTGGAAGGCAACTCAAGGGCAGCTGGCTCAGGTATTGCTGTGAGAAGACATGCCTGGATGAGGCTTTGCGACTTCACCAAACCCTTCAAGGCACCTTTTGTGAATGCCCCCTTTGACAGTTCATCCTTGTTTGGTCCTACTGTGAAAGACACCCTTACCCACAGTGTGCAATAGGGAAAGACCCTATCTGCTATGGAGGTCAAGTTTTCTACCCCCCCCCCCAAGTGTTTCCATATTTAGACAACTGGTTCCTTCTGCACCGAGCAGGCTTCAACTTCTTCAGGCTAGAGATTATCTTTTCCAGGTCTTCAACTCCCTAGGTATTACAGTAAACCTAGCCAAGTCAAACATATCCCCATTGCAGAGTTTGGAGTTCATTGGTGCTTTTCTGGATACTACTCATCAGGTAGCATCATTACTGCCACATCGCATAATTTCCTTTGAGATCTTAAGTACAGAAAATTCTCTCTCTTCCATCTCCTCTGGCAAGGCTGATTCTCCGTACCCTAGGGTCTGTGTTGGCTTCCATCATCTTGGTCCCACTAGCAAGGTTCTTTTTGCGTATTCTGCAATGGACCTTGTCTGTTCAGTGGTCTGTTCTTTACCAGCCATTATCTCTTCCCCATCAAGCTTATGACTCCTTGCAAGTGTCACCTGTAATGGTGGCTTCTGTCAGATGACATGAACCTTGGCAGACCATTCACCTCTCCAGCTCCTTCAGCCACCATGACCGTGGACACTTCCCAGCTGGAGTTGGACACAATAATTCAAAGATGCTCCAAGGCACATGAACTTGCACAGAGACTGGATTACATATCAGTGTTTTGGAAATGAGAGCAGTCCTTCTAACATTGCAAGCCTTTCAGGATGTTCTTCCTTCTGGAACGATTGCTATTCATACTGACAACATGTCCGTAGTCTGGTGTATCAACAAACAGGGCATAACCTGGTCTTATCCCCTTTGCAAAGAGGCTGTGAGGGTCTAGGAATTGGCTGATCTCTTCAGACCGCTTTCTTCTTGCAACATATATACCAGGGAAATCCAACATTCTTGGGGACAGACTCAGCAGGTCCATATTGACCCCTCATGAGTGATCCTTCAGTCAGTCAGTGGCAAACCAGATTTTCAGTCATTGGGGTTTACCTTGTTGCGACTTGTTTGCGTCTCCCCTCAACAACAAGTGCAACAAGTATTTTGCTTTGATCCCCTGAGTCACAGAGGGGAGCTCTAGTTCACAATTGCGCCCAACCCAGTCTCCTGTATGCTTACCCTCCTCTACCCCTGTTCTCACAGTTTTTACAGAAAGACATATGTTGATCCTTATTACCCCTTACTGGCCTCGTCAGATGTGGTTCCCCTTTATTTGGTCGTATCTGAAATATCCTCCGTGGATTCTGGAAGTCAACAAGCCTCCAAGCCCTCAAACTAGCTGCATGGTTTCTCCAATTCCAGTAGTCATGTAAAGGTCCATGCTTGCATCTCTTGCTTATGATATTGTTCTAGCTTCTCATAAATTTTTTACAAAGAAAGTTTATACAAGCAAATGGAAAAGATTTGCTGTTTGGGCCTCTAAAGAAAACATTGACCCTTTTTCGGCTTCTTTTCCCACCATAGTTCTCTTCCTTGCTTCGCTTTTTAAAGAAGTAGCTAGTTTCGCTGCTCTAACACTCCGTTTGGCAGCTATTTCTAACTTCCATTTCTTTATCTGCTTCTAAGCTTTGTAAATCTTTCACAAAAGGAGTCTTTTTATGTAGCCCTTCTATCAAGACCCTTCTCCCCTTAGGCTTTAACATTGGTGCTTCAGTATCAAGGTCGAAAACCTTTTGAACCAGCTGATAACTGTGACATCAAGTTTCAGTCCTGGAAAACAATCCTATTGGTAGCGATAACTTTGGTGAAAAGAATTTCTGAATTGCAAGCTTTGTCTTCTAAAACGCCTTATATAATTTTTTATAAGGAGAGTTTCCCTCCGTCTATATCCATCCTTTATGCCCAAAATAGCCACAGAAACTAATATTAATCAGACCCATCCACCTGCCAGTTTTCCCTAATTTTTCTAATAAAGGCAAATACTTACTACATCTGTAGGATGTACACATACATCTTCATTTGTACCTTCACAGAACAAAATGGTACAGGAAGTCAGACCAGTTGTTTATCTCCTTGTCTCCAAAATGCTTGGGCCAGGCAGTTTCTAAGGTTACCCTGGCCAAATGGATTACTAGTTGTATTTCCTTCATTTATTCTAGTCAAGGTCTGAAATTGCCATGTCACCCCCCCCCCCCCAGCCCATTCTGTAAGGTTCGTGGCCACATTTGTTTACTGCCTTTTCCTCTAGGGCTTGGATCGATGACATTTGTGCTGCAGCTACTTGGTCAAAGACACACACCTTTGTGACTCGCTATAAATAAGACATTGTCTCCAGAAGCAGGGCTTCCTTTGGATCGACAGTGCTCCGGCATATTCTTCCTTGAGCCACCCAAGAGTTACGTAGCTGGGGACTCTGACTCAGTTGTGAGGAGGAATGAAAAGGACATTACATTTATTAGTTATGTAATTACCGTAACTTGGCATCTGTGTTGTCCATTTTCATTTCTCTTCACCTTCCCGCCCTGCCATCCCCCTACCAAATTACTTGTGAAGACCCTAAGTATGGGGATCCCTTGGATCCACCTAGAGCTTCTCTCTCCTTTTATGTTTATCCTCCTCCTGTCCTGTAAGGCAGCAAACTTGATCTGAGGAAGTATGGGATGGTACAGGGCATTGTGGGTTGAGGGAGGAGATGGAGAATAGGATCCAAGTCTGAGAAAATGGGGCCGAGTTGGAGCCATAACCCAATTGTTAGGAGGAATGAAAATGGATAAAACAGATGCCAAGTTATGGTAAGTACATAACTAATAATTTCTGTGAAATTTGCTCCTTCCAGTTTCGGAAGATTACAGACACAGTTCATTTTATCTCCTTTACAGTACTCAATAATACTTCAGATGTTCGTGTTTCACTGCTGCAGTCATTACACTTGGGTTATCCTGCCGTCAGGCGGTCCCGCAGTCGGCCAGAGTTCCAAAGTCTTGGTCCGGCGTCGGTTGCTGTCGCCTCCTCCCTGACATCAGTGCGTCAGGGGTATACAAGAAGCAGCCAACGCCATTTTCTTCAGTCTTTCTTGCCGCGCGGTGCCCGAAGCAAAAGCAGTTCGCAAGTGCCGGTCGGCTGACTCCTGAGATATCAAATTCGATTTTCAGAACCGAAGTCTTCAATAAAGCTAAGTACCCCGTTGGGGAAACTTTTTCTTGCCTCAGACCGATGTCAGTAAAAGTTAATAATTGTATTTCTTGTGGGAAGCAAATACCTCATAAGGATTTTCATTCTTACTGTATTCCATGCCTAGGCCCAGATCACAACGTCACTAGTTGTCGGTTTTGTGCTAGATTTAACAAACGCACTATTAAATGTCGGTTTGATTTTGCTCGCCATTACTTTAGCCGAAGGTTTAATTTATACCATGCCGTCGGAACAACCGACGACCGGAATTCACAAAAAATGCAAAGGCAAGGATAAGGACAGGCATCCGAGGCCTAAAACTGACGACGAAGCTTCTTCTAGGCCAGTCGCCGGTTCTCAGTGAGGCGCTTTCGCAGCAACTAACACCCGCTACCGACTCCCATGTGGAGGTGCCTAGGCCTCTGGATACTCAAGGTGTTGGGCCTACGGAGATTAACCCTTCAGATGGGTCCGGAGCCACTGAGCAGGCATCGGCTTCTGAGGGTGTTTTCAGACCTTCACAACTTACCATTGCAACTACAGCCAAGTCTAAAACTACATTAAAGACAAAGAAGCAAGTACAGCATTCACCTGGACAGGCCGCCATGCCTAAAAAGCAGATGCTCAAAATGGCCGAAGACTTAATTACTCTGATCAGGGGTTCCCATCCCCCTTCCTGATAAAAGGCCTAGGCAGGATACAGACTATGATTCCTCTGACCAGGTTTCTATATATTCTTGATGCCTCTTCAGACCAGGGATACTCTTTATCCCCCTATGAGGACTCTGATGCTGAAGAATCAATTCCTTCAGCCTCTCCTCCTGAGGATTATTCTTTTGGGGAAACTTTACATACCATGAGGGAGCATTTCCACTGGGAGGGCCAGGATTACTCAGAATCCAAGAAAAGGCTCGGAGACTTTCTTTTATTGCCTCAGCACAGGCCCCTTGCTATTCCACCAGTGTTGGATATTGTGGATGATGTGTTCTCTGAATCCATTTTAAATCCTGATTCTTTACCCCCTGCTCCAGTCAAGCCAGACAGGTACTACAGAGTCCCTGACTCTCACAAATTTCTTTATAAAATCCCTGTTGCTGACTCAGAAACTATTTCCCAGGGTCCCAACGGGGTAAAGGCTTCCACGGCTAAAAATCCAGTTCTCTCTGACAGGGATTCTAGATCATTAGACAGATGGGGGAAGAAAGTTTACACCTCTGCAACTTTAGCAGTGAGGGCTTTAAATTGCCAGTTTCACATGCTTAAATATCAACAATATTTACTGTCTCAGTTAAAACAGAAAATGAGTACAAGTGCAGAACAACCTTGACCATAAGGAAATGCAGGATTTATTGCATGCAGCTGAACAAGTGGGAAAGCATACTTTGCAATGTGGTTTTGATTCATTAGAGGCTTCTTGTAGAGCAGCAGTTACAGGATCTGTGATACGAAGGCATGCTTGGTTAAAAGAACAAAGTTTACCAGATCATGTTAAGGCAAAATTATTGGATGCTCCTTTACAGCAAGATATTTTATTTGGTGTTAAGGCAGAAGAGGTATTAAAGAAAATGGAGGATAAGGCAAAATCTATGCAAACAGTGAAGGATTTCTTACAGGTACAGCCGCCTCGATTTAGCAGGAATTGGCCTACAAAAAATTAGTCCTTTCCAGTGTCAGACAGGCCACAAAGAAGCAGATACAGACGCCCAAGAGGCAGATCTCAGCCCCAAGGCTCTTACAGACCACGACAGTGAGGTGCTTCAACCCCAAAAGGAGGTGAAGACAAGTCACAACCTTACAGGAAACAGTCCCAATGACTTCCCCCTTCCAATGCCAAGCTCTTCCCTTTTGGCAGCTCCCTTAGGGGGGAAACTAGCACTTTTTTCACAAAACTGGCAAGCAATCACCCAAGACAAATGGGTTCTGAATATTGTGTCTCAAGGTTACAGGTTCCACTTTCACACTTTACCAAGGCTAAAAGGAATGCCAGACCTGCCACAAAATCAATGGGCAGAGGCACAAAAGCAAATTACAGCCCTCGGCTATTCAAAAAGTGCCACAGCAAGAACAAGGACAAGGATTTTACTCAAGACTCTTCCTGGTCCCCAGAAAGGACAAAGCCTGGAGACCCATACTAGACCTTTCTACTCTAAATACTTACCTGGATGTTCCAAAATTCAAAATGTTGACACTACAGCAGCTCCTTCCCATGTTGGGCAAGTAGGCTTGGCTTGTTACTTTGGACCTCAAAGAGGTATACCTGCATGTTCCTATCAGACAAAATTGCAGAAGATACCTCAGATTCATAGCTGGTTCAATGCACTACCAATTCTCTGTACTGCCATTTGGCTTATCTACTGTGCCCAGGGTCTTCACAAAGTGCCTGGCACCAGTAATTGCATTTTGCAGACAAAAAGGAATTCAAATATATCCATACCTGGACGACTACCTGATTCAAGCAGAGAGCAAGGACATTCTTCTAAAGCATCTGGCGTTTGTAAAAAGGTTGCTAATTTGCCTAGGGTACACAGTAAACGAAAATAAGTCAAAACTAGTGCCCTCATAAGAGGTAATATTCCTGGCTACCAGCTTAAATACAATGGCCCAGATGGCTTATCTCATGCCAGACAAACAAGGACAACTAACTCAGTATTTTCAATTGATGGCAACAAAGTCCCAACTCCCTGCAAGAAAAATTCTGCAGGCCTTGGGATTCATGGCATCCTGCATACTACTAATTCCATATGCCAGACTGCATATGAGGAAATAACAATGGCACCTAAAAAGTGTTTGGACTCAACACTCTCACAGCTTGGAAACAGTAATACCACTAATTCCCTGACTACAACAGGAGTTTTGATGGTGGGCACAGGCATGTCACCTCAACAAGGGTCAGCCTTTCACTCTTGGGTGGCCTAATGGTTAAGGTGTTTGCCTTACAAACACAAGGTGCTGGGTTCAAGTCTCACAAGGGATAATTGGCTGGGGCTAGGCTTAAAATGCTGAGCAGTAGCAGTTAGCTTAGTACTACCCTATGAACCTATGAACCTATGAACTCTTCCCACAGCCAGGCAGACTTTAACAACAAATGCTTCGGATTACTCCTGGGGAGCACACATGGCAGGAAAATGTATTCAGGGCAAATGGACCACAGACCAAATGCATCTTCACATCAATCATAAAGAGATGTTGGCTGTACAAAATGCCCTAACAGCTTTCAAGGACCTTCTGCATCCAGGACAATTATTATTAAAGACAGACAACACCACAGTAATGTGGTTCATAAACAAGCAAGGGGGCACTCATTCTTACCCTCTATGCAGACAAGCCGTGACCTTGTGGAACACAGCTCTAACTTATCAAGTTCATCTGCAAGCACAATTCTTGCCAGGAAAGAAAAATACTCTGGCAGACGACTTAAGCAGAAACATCATGGATCCTCATGAGTGGAAATTAAATCCACAAGTCTTCAGCATGATAATGAAAAAATGGGGGTGCCCAGTGAATTGCCAACTGCAAATATTCTGCACAAGGACTTATCACAAACAAGCATGGAAAGTGGATGCTCTTTCGTTCAGCTGGAAAAGCCTAAAAGTTTATGCCTTCCCACCACTGCCTCTCCTTTCAAAGGTACTCCTAAAAGCCAGACAAGAAAAACCACAGATGATTCTGATTGCTCCAGACTGGCCACGTCAGCATTGGTACCCAATCTTAAAGAACTTAGCTCAAGGCCCACCTTGGATTTTGCCTCAAATTCCACACCTACTGACTCAACAAAACAATCAGATCCTGCACAGTCAGCTCAAAACCTTAAACCTGGCTGCATGGCAGTTTCATTAGCCAAACAGACAACACCTCTCTCTAAAGCTGTTATGGATGTCATTTTGGAGGCCAGGAGGCCTAGCACCAGGAAATCTTATTCAGAAAAGTGGAAGAGATTCTGTGCCTGGAACCAGGCTCAAAGCCTTGACCTTCTTGTCCCTAACATTCCTCAGATACTACAATACTTAACTGAGATGCTGGACAAAGGACTATCCTTCTCATCCATTAAGATCCACACCTCTGCCATCTCGGCTCATTACAACACAGATCCTCCTATTTTCTCTCATTCATTGCTAAAGCAGTACCTCAGAGGGGCTAAAAACATAAGACTGCCCCGGAGAGCACCAACACCTACTTGGGACCTCAATTTTGTCTTGGAAAAGCTCACTTTAACTCCTTTTGAGCCAGCCAATTCAGCAGAATTAAAATATGTATCATGGAAAACTGCTCTGCTTCTGGGAATAACCTCAGCACGAAGAGTCTCAGAACTACAGGCACTAATGGCAGTGGAGCCTTTCATCATTTTTCACCAAGACAGAGTTTCTTTAAGAACAAGCCCTTCTTTTATGCCTAAGGTGGTATCCAGTGTGGCTCTTAACCAAACTATTCACTTGCCAACTTTTTATCCAAATCCCCAGAATAAAGGGGAGAGACTTCTACACTCCTTGGACATACACAGGCAGTTACGCTTCTACTTGGCCAGAACAAAAGCTTTCAGAAAAACTGAACAATTGTTTGTATCATATGCTGCAGGATCACAGGAAAAGGCTATTTCAAAACAGACCATTTCAAAGTGGATAGGACACGGTTCTGCTACACACAGCATGGGAAACCTGTACCATCTAACATTAGACCACATTCCACCAGAGCAACTGCCACTTCTACTGCCTATCTTAGAGGAGTACCTACCAAAGACATTTTGGAAGCTGCAGCTTGGAGTTCAGTGCACACCTTTACCAAGCATTACCACTTGCCTCTTTATTCTAGATCCAGAGCTGGCTTTGCCACTGCAGTGTTGCAGGGCCTCATAGCCACACCAAATCCTCTATAGAACCAGCCACCCTGACTCAGCTTTGGGATTCAACCCAAGTGTAATGACTGCAGCAGTGAAACACGATGAACATAGTACAGTTTTGTACCTACCATAAATGTAGATGTTAGAGTGTCTTCACTGCTGCAGTCCTGGTTACCCACCCGCCATCCCCTCTTTCTTAGCTGAGTCTTATCTGTACCTTTCTACACTATACTACCTATGTGGTGTATTTGCTGGTTAGTGAAGGTTTTGTTTTTACCTTATTGTATGTTTTGTAAGCAATATGTATTGCCTATCTTTTTGGGGGCACCTAACATCTGGGGCAAGAAAAACTGAAGAAAATGGCATCTGCTGCTGCTTATATATCCCTGACGCACTGACGTCAGGGAGGAGGCGACAGCAACTGATGCTGGACCAAGACTTTGGAACTCTGGCCGACTGCGGGACTGCCTGATGGCAGGATAACCCAAGTGTAATGACTGCAGCAGTGAAGACATTCAAACATCTACATTTATGGTAGGTACAAAACTGTACTTTACACTTGCACTGAACCTCTAACTTCAAGCCATTCAGATCCTATATGCCTGCTCATAAGAATCATTTCATTAGTTATTACCATTTGTTCCCCAAACATTTCTGTCAAGGGTATTGTGTTGGGAATTTTAAAAATCTGACAGCCTGTTACATTCTCAAAAAACATTCCTATTTAAGCTCTCTCTTTTTTTTCTCCCATGTCATACCTCCAGGAAGAAACTCTGACATCTACTTGAGGTATAAAAGTGCCTGCACAAATATTTCCATGCAAAAAATCCTAAACCTTCTAGACTTTGTTGCATACTTGGAAGCCTTACAGATTATTCCCATAGTTCCTTTATAAATTCCCTTTCCTTTATCTTTTCTCAGTGTTTTCCAACCTTCCTCTTATTAATTCCTATAGTTAACATGCAGAATGTTATTCACCCTACTAATTATCACATTTTTAATAACAGTTTCTATTCTGGATTCAACAAAAAACTCTAGCAGAACTGCACTCCCTTATTCCTTTCTTTTTGCATAAATTTTACTTAATATCAATCCCTAATAGAGAAGGTAGTATGCCATCTGCTGTCCATGCTACTGCTTAGTATCATCCCACTCTTATATTTCCCTCCCAAGGTAGTTTCTCCCAATGTCTTGTATCTTCTGCTAATCTTTCTCCAGTAAATTTTTAACCTCCTCTTGCCTATTTTCTGTACCCTTCCTTGCAGTTTTCCCTGATGGCAAAGTACTCCTTCATTATTCTTGTACTGGCTTAGTTCTTAGAACCTTTCTGCTGTTTTATGAATATAATATTCTGTAAAGCTATTCTTAATTTCCTTAAGGACTTGCATCTAAAATCCTTCTATATTTATCATCCCTTTTCATAATCTCCTTTTCACTTTGATTTATATCCTTCTGCTTGAGTTATGTGTATGAGCTTTAACTGTACAGCTCTAAATTACACTTTCAAATCAGGTATCTCTAAACCACCTAGGTGTATGGAGATTGAGCTCATCTCATTTAATTCTTGCACTTTTCCCCTCCCAGATAAATTCCATCAACTCGTTCTTAATTATCCAGAACTTCTCTTGGTTGATAAAAAACAGTGCCATTCAATGTGCCAGCTCACTGTTTATTGGCTAAACTTTTATTTCCTCCTTAATCTGTCCTACATTCAAAACACTCTTCAGTCCTCCAGGAAGAAATATTCTGAAGACAGCTTGATACCGCAGCTTGAATCTCACACCTTGTCAGCATCCAATATTAAGGATAATTTTCCCTGTTTTTTGCCTGGTGTGCAGCAAATAGTCATTTTCCATAAACACTATGGTGCTAGGAGCATCTCTACCTGCTGATATTAATGTTTTTACTAATTTTGGTCTGTGCTGCTTTATAGAGGACAGATTTGAACGTGCATAATGATGCACTCTCTGAATTAAAATTTCCTGCCATACTGTCATAAAATTAGCACAGTGTGTTCCTTGCAGTTTCTCTGGTATGGCAAAAAAGCTCTGTCTTCTAAAGCTACTATTTTTGAAACTGCTCCTGGTCAGCCAGTTTTTTCATCCCACCCTCTTGTTTTCTGCAGTTTTATCTAGCTTTTTTCCAGCCCTGTAATCTTTCAGGGTCTCACTTATTTTATCAACTTCTGGGTGCATTTATTATTTCCTCTAAATCTCCTGCACTAAAGCGGACATTTAAACAGCTTTTTGTTAAAGAACTACAAGGATGTTCTTTCTGTTTCACTGTTTCAGTCATTACATTTGGGTAATCTGCTGGCAGGTTGCCCTCAGTCGGCCTGAATAACAAAGTCTTGGGTCCTGCGTCGGTTGCTGTCTCCTCTTCCATGACGTCAGGTCGTCAGGGGTATAAAACATGCAGCCAACGCCATTTTATTCAGTCTTTCTTGCTGTGCGGTGCCAGAAGCAGTTCGCAAGTGCCGGTCGGCCAACTCCTGAAATTTTCGCATTTGAGTTTCAGAAACGAAGTCTTGAACTAAAGCTAAGTACCCCGTTTCGGGAAACTTTTTCTTGTTCCTTACCGATGTCAGTAACAGTTAATAATTTCATTACTTGTGGGAAGCAAATACCTCATAAGGATTTTCATTTCTACTGTATTCCTTGCCTAGGCCCAGATCATAACGTGCCTTGCTGTCGGTTTTTTGCTAGATTTAACCAACGCACTATTAAGCGTTGGTATATTTTTGCTTATAAATATTTTGGATCCAGATGTAATTACCCTGAAATGCCGTCGGTTAGCAATCCGACTCCCGGAGTTCACAAAAAATGCAAAGAAAAAGACAGACCGTCGAGGTCCAAAACCGACGACGAAGCTTCTCCTAAGCCAGTCGCCGGTTCGCCGGTATTCAGTGAGGTGCTTTCTCAGCCCCTGATACCCGCTACTTTTGAGTCACAGGCCTCTACCGAGACCCATGCGTTGTCCGGTTTGCTGCAAGATTCTCCGAGTATTGAACCCACGGATTTCTCTCCCTTGGATGGGTCCGGAGCCGCTGAGCAGGCACCAGCTTCTGAGGGTGTTTTCAGCCCTCAACAATTTTATATAAAACTGACGCCACCTTCAAAAATAAGACCAAAAACATCTTCTAAGTCTAAAAAAACGACGCATGAGCCACGTGCTGAGGCCCCTATGCCTAAAAAACAGATGATCAAAATGGCCGAGGACTTAATTACCTTGATCAGGGGTTCCCAACCCCCCCTGCTAAGAGGCCTAGGCAAGAAACTGATTATGAATCTTCAGATCAGGTTTCCATTTCTTCTGATTCCTCTTCTGATCAGGAATTTTCTATACCACCCTATGAGGACTCAGATGCAGAAGAATCCATCCCATCTGCATCTCCTCCTGAGGATTATTCTTTTGGAGAAACCTTGCATACTTTAAGGGAACACTTTCATTGGGAGAGTCAGGATTTCTCTGAATCAAAAAAGAGGCTTAGGGATTTCCTTCTTCTTCCTCAGCATAGGCCTTTGGCTATACCTCCTGTATTAGACGTTGTTGATGTGTTTTCGAAATCAAGCATGGCTCCTGATTCCCTACCTCCGGCTCCTAGTAAGCCAGATAGATATTACAGGGTCCCTGACTCCCACAAATTTCTATTCAAAAATCCTGCTGCTGATCCTGTATCTATCTCACAGGGTCCCAAAGGTGTAAAGGCCTCTACAGCCAAATATCCTACCCCCTCTGGTAGAGATTCCAGGGCGCTGGATAGATGGGGAAAGAAAGTTTATACATCTGCAACCTTGGCAATTAGGGCCTTAAACTGCCAGTTTCATATGCTTAAATATCAACAGCATGTTATTGGCTTATTGAAACAGAAAATGATGATTTCTGATTGTGTGGAAAATAAAGAATTACAGGAATTATTGCATGCAGCAGAACAGGTTGGAAAGCATACTTTGCAATGTGGTTTTGATTCCTTGGAGGCCTCTTGCAGGGCCGCAGTTACTGGATCTGTGATTAGAAGGCATGCCTGGCTCAAGGAGCAAAATCTGCCTGATCATGTTAAAGCTAAATTGTTGGATGCCCCTTTACAGCATGATACTCTGTTTGGTAATAAGGCAGAAGAGGTTTTAAAGAAAATGGAAGACAAAGCTAAATCTATGCAAACTGTAAAACATTTCTTACAAGTGCAGCCACCCAGATTCAGTAGGCACTGGCCTACTAAAAATTGGTCCTTTCCTGTGTCCAACAGAGCCTCTCAAGGCAAATCCAGGTGTTCAAAAGGCTCTATATACCAATCACAGGGTTCTTACAGGTCAAAGCAATGGGGTGCCTCCACCTCCAAATCTGGAGGAAACAATGAACAACCCTACAGTAAGCAGTCTCAATGACTTCCCTCTACCATCACCAAGCACTTATCTTTTGGCAACCCCCTTTGGGGCAAAATTAGCACTTTATGCTCAAAATTGGCAGTTTATTACCCAGGACAAGTGGGTATTAAACATAGTATCCCAGGGGTACAGATTTCATTTCCATACTTTGCCAATTCCAAACGGTTGTCCAGATCTGCCACAAAATTAATGGGCAGAGGCTCAGAAACAAGTTACATCCCATATGGATATGGGGGCTATTCAACCAGTACCCGAACGGGAAAAAGGACAAGGTTTTTATTCAAGACTGTTCCTGGTACCCAGAAAAGAGAATGCCTGGCGTCCAATACTGGACTTATCGATTTTGAACATGTTCCTGGACATTCCAAAATTCAAAATGCTGACTTTACAACAGATACTGCCTATGCTGGGCAGGAATGCTTGGTTAGTGACTCTAGACTTAAAAGAGGCATATCCCAATAAGGGAATCGTGCAGAAGATGCCTCCGCTTCAAGGCAGGTTTTATGCATTACCAATTCTCTGCACTGCCCTTTGGCTTATCTGTTGCGTCTTTTGAAGACGAAGCATATAGATTTATCCTTACCTGGACGACTGTTTCATTCACGCAGAGAACAAGGACATTCTTCAACATCTGGCTTTTGTAAAAAGGCTTCTAACATGCCTAGGGTACACAATAAATGAAAAGAAATCACAACTGGTACCCTCTCAAAAAATTACATTCCTGGGTGCAAGCTTGAATACAACTGCCCAGATGGCTTACCTTCCGCCAGACAAACAAAGGCAATTGACTAAATACTTCAAATAGATGGCAACAAAAACCCAGTTATCTGCAAGACAAATTCTGCAGGCTTTGGGGTTCATGGCATCCTGCATTCTACTAATTCCATATGCAAGACGGCATATGAGGAAACTTCAATGGTACCTAAAAAGTTTATGGAGTCAACATTGTCACAGTCTGGAAACTGATTCCTCTCATTCTCTGCCTACAACAGGAGTTTTTTTGGTGGGCAGAGACATGTCACCAAAACAAGGGACCGCCATTCACTCTACCCTGTGCCACCCAAGCCCTAACTACAGATGCATCAGACTATGCTTGGGGGAGCCCACCTGGCGGGGAGATGCATTCAGGGCATATGGAGCCCAAAACAAATGCATCTGCATATCAACCAGAAAGAGATGCTAGCTGTTCAGAATGCCCTGACAGCCTTCAAGGACTTTCTACATCCAGGACAACTACTGATAAAGACGGACAACACCACAGTTATGTGGTACATAAACAAGCAGGGGGGTACACATTCCTACCCCCTTTGCAGACTAGCCATGGCATTGTGAAACACAGCCTTGACTTATCAAGTACATCTTCAAGCTCAATTCCTGCCAGGAAAACAAAATACTCTGGCAGATGACCTAAGCAGAAATCTTATGGACCCGCACGAGTGGAAACTGGATCCACAAATCTTCATCATGGCAACACAGAAATGGGGGAGCCCAGACATAGATCTATTTGCCTCTCCCCAAAATTATCAACTGGACAAATTCTGCACAATGACTTATCACAGACAAGCATGGAAAGTGGATGCCCTATCCTTCAGTTGGAAAAACCTATCAGTCTATGCCTTTCCCCTCTGCCTCTTCTCTCCAAGGTCTTACTAAAGATCAGACAGGAAAAGCCAAAAATGATCCTAATTGCTTCGGACTGGTCTCGCCAGCACTGGTACCCAATTCTAAGGAATATGTCTCAACTCCCTCCTTGGTACTTGCCTCAAGTTACCTCATCTACTGTCTCAGCAGAACAATCAAATTCTGCACTCAGCTCCAAACTCTGAACCTTGCAGCATGGCTGATCATGTAATTATTCAAACAACACCTCTCAGTAAATCTGTGATGGATGTCATTTTGGAAGCCAGGAGGCTTAGTACTAGAAAATCTTATGCTGATAAATGGAAGAGATTCTGTGCTTGGACCCAAGCACAAGAAACGGACACAGCAAAACCAAATATCCCTCAGATTTTACAATACTTAACTGAGATGCTTGACAATAAAAAAACATGCCTCTGCCATCTCGGCTCATTACAACACGGAGCCTCCCATCTTTTCTCATCCTCTGCTAAAACAGTATCTTAGAGGGGCCAACAATTTAAGGCCTCCCAGAAGATCACCAACTCCTGCATGGGACCTCAATTTTGTGCTGGAAAAACTCACCCTGCCTCCTTTTGATCCAGCAGCTAGTGCGGATATAAAGTTTTTATCTTGGAAAACAACTTTCCTTTTGGCAATCACTTCAGCAAGAAGGGTTTCAGAACTACAGGCTCTCATGGCTGCGGAGCCTTTTATTACATTTTACCTGGACAGGGTGTCCCTCAGGACCAATCCTTCCTTTATGCCTAAGGTGGTATCCAGTGTGGCTCTTAACCAAACTATTCACCTGCTAACATTTTACCCAAATCCACAGAACAAGGGGGAGCGGATTCTGCATTCACTGGATGTACACAGACAACTATGATTCTAATTAAACAGGACCAAATCTCTGAGAAAGTCTGAGCAACTACTGGTGGCATTTGCTTCAGGATCAGAGGGGAAGGCTATAGCAAAGCAGACTATTTCTAAGTGGATAAGCCACTGCATTCGTTTCTGCTACTTGCATTATGGTAAACAGGTCACATTCCACCAGGGCTTCCTCTACCTCAGCAGCCTTTCTCAGAGGAGTTCCAACCAAAGACTATTCTAGAAGTTGCTACTTGGAGCTCTGTTCATACCTTCACAAAGCATTATCATTTGCCTCTCTTCTCTAAATCCAGGGCAGGCTTTGCCACTGCAGTTCTGCAGGGCCTTATAGCCGCTCCTTCCATCCATAGCTTTGGGATTTTACCCAAATGTAAAGACTGCAACAGTGAAACACGAAGAACATAGTACAGTTGTGTACACTTACCATAAATGTAGATGTTCGAGTGTATTCACTGTTGCAGTCCGGGTTACCCACCTGCCATCCCCCTTTTCTACTAAAGCCTTTGTGGTGTATTTGCTTTTAGATGAAGGTAAAGTTTATGTTGCTAAAAGTGTATTTACATATATTGCTGTTTATATATATATATATATATATATATATATATATATATATATATATATATATATATATATATTTGCTCCCCATTTGAGGGGCAACTGACATCTGGGGCAAAAAAAACTGAATAAAATGGCGTCGGCTGCATGTTTTATACCCCTGATGACCTGACATCATGGAAGAGGAGACAGCAGCCGACGCAGGACCCAAGACTTTGTTATTCAGGCCGACTGAGGGCAACCTGCCAGCAGATTACCCAAATGCAATGACTGCAACAGCGAATACACTCGAACATCTACATTTATGGTAAGTATACACAACTGTACTTTCTAAATAGCCAGAGTCTTTTCCTCTGCTTTTCTGGTTGATTTTTGCTTGCTTTCTCCATTCTTTGTTGGTATCCAGACATTGTAATCAGTAGCCAGTAACTGAATTTTACCCAGAGTGATAACTTTTCATAGTTTTGTAACGGTTTCTCAGTCTTCACAGTACTAAAGCTCTAATCAACCTGTTTATTGGTGTGCATCTATCTTTGAACTGCAAGACTTATTTCCCTTGACCACAAGTACTGTCTGTCTTTGTCAGTTGCCTTTCATGAAAATTCAAGTATGGTTGTCTACTGCAGCCATTTCTGCAACACCCTGAGGTGGTCTGATTACTGGCTTGGAGATTATAGATGGTCTGATAACTAGTGAAATACTGCTTTCTATTTCTTTATGATTGTGTAGTGGTTATCATGTAATCCTAAATTTGCTTTGAGAGGACTTCTGTTAAGAAACTCCTCCTTCAAAGACTCTGTATTGATATATAAGCCTTATTTGCCCACATGTGGACCCTATATTTGGGTTAAGAAGTGCACTTGCCAAAACAATCACAGCCCTTTCTTCATGCTTGCACAGTATATCTTCTTGTTATTGCAAGACAGTGGCTATGTTGACTGCTGAATTGAGGTTAAAGGAGAGCCTGACAAGTGTACTGTGGTAATTTATCTGAATGCCAGTACTGTGGAACTGTTACAGCTCTGTGCATCTCTCTCTCTCTCTATATATATATATATATATATATATATATATATATACATATATATATATATATATATATATATATATATATATATATATATATATATATATATATATATGGATTTAGGACATTTACTCGACTGAGCAAACGACCGAAATCCAAACGGCCGGGCATACCTGCATGAAAGTGCTATTCACCAAAGCAGCACTTTCGCGTAAGTATGACTGTTGCCGAGGCTGTACTACGGTGCGGGTAAGTGAAATTTCACTTTTCCCCACTGTAGTGCGGTCTTGGAGGGAGAATACTAAAGTGGGGGGTGTGGGGGGCACAGCCACCCACATGGGGGGGTGCAGGGGGGCAAACCCCCCCTGCTAAAATGTAAATGAAGTGTTTTTTTTTTTCACACGCTTTAACGAAAGCGCTTTTTTGATAAAATCACTTTGTTAAAGTGTGTTCGGGTTTTATGGATTCGGACATTTGCTCAGTCGAGCAACCGTCCTAGATCCATACATATATATATATATATATATATATATATATATATATATATATATAATCTGCATGTGTGTATATGGATCTACTTTGGAAGCTAGAACTTTCAAAACTTTGAACTTGATATAGTCGAGACCATAACATAGAATATTTGAAAGTTTGAAACTTCAGTAAAAAAAATTTTTTTTACGTTCATGCAGGATGGCAAACCCTCCTGCCCACCACACCCCCTGCTAATTAAATATACCAACTCTGAGATCGCACTACAGTGAAGAGAACTGTAAATGTCCCATTCCATGGTGTACGGCGATCTCCATTTACACCTATTGAAGTTTCAAAACTTTAATCTTATGGTCTCGACCTTATGAAGTTGAAAGTTTTGAAACTTTGAGCTTCCAAAGTAGACCCATGTGTATATATGTTTGTGTGTGGCATATATATATATATATATATATATATATATATATATATATATATATATATGTATGGATTATATGTGTGTGTGAATGTGTAATATAGATAAATGTAATGTTTGCAGAGGACCCAAAAAACACTTTTTCTTTTTTGTTGAAAGAAGTTTTCAGCATAATCATTTCCGACGGTCTGGACTCGCTGTTATGTAATATATACAGATTGCTGTAAGTAGCCAAAATTAAACAATACTCAAATCATCAAAAAACATAAACTTTGAACGACTCGAACAAAAAATATATTTTTTTTTGCAGTGGACCAGCCCTTTGCACCTGCCACCTTTTTAAATATTCTGACTCCAAGAATGTACAATATTGGGGAAATGCCATATTTCTCATCCCTGGTATTATAGTGATCTCGCACCACCAATAATCATCTGTTCTTTTGACCAAATACTATTGGCAGGGCAGAGCAGGTGTTAATAAAATATATGTTGATAACTATAATAGAACCCATATGTGTGTGTGTGTGTTTTTTATGAAGGTATATATTGGTATAGAGGTATAGACACACACAAAATATGTAATATAGTTTTGTATAATATAGATATATAGATACACAAGGACATGTAGTAAAATAAATAAATATATATGTAGTGTGTGTGTGTGTGTGCTTAAGTAGGGGATGTGGTTTCCTCCACATGGTAATGTTTGCAGAGGACCCAAAAAACACTTTCTTTTTTGTTGAAAGTTCTTCTATATATATATATATATATATATGTGTGTGTGTGTGTGTGTGTGTGTGTGTATTTGTTTGTGTGTGTGTAAGTAGAGGATGTGGTTTCCTCCACATGGTGATGTTTGCAGAGGACCCAAAAAACACTTTCTTTTTTGTTGAAAGAAGTTTTCAGCATAATCATTTCCTAGTGTCTGGACTTGCTGTTATGTAATATGTACAGATTGCTGTAAGTAGCCAAAATTAAACAATACTCAAATCATCAGAAAACATAAACTTTGAACGACTCGAACATAAAATATATTTTTTTGCAGTGGACCAGCCCTCTGCACCTGCCACCTGTTTAAATATTCTGACTCTGAGAATGTACAATATTGGGAAAATGCCATATTTCTCATCCTTGGTATTATAGTGATCTCGCACCACCAATAATCACCTATTCTTTTGACCAAATACTATTGGCAGGGCAGAGCAGGTGTTAATAAAATATATGTTGATAACTATAATAGAACCCATATGTGTGTGTGTGTGTGTGTTTATGAAGGTATATATTGGTATAGAGGTATAGACGCACACAAAATATGTAATATAATTTTGTATTATATAGATACACAAGGGCATGATGTAAAATAAAGGAAGTAAGTAGGGGATGTGGTTTCCTCCACATGGTAATGTTTGCAGAGGACCCAAAAAACAATTTCTTTTTTGTTGAAAGTTGTTCTATATATATGTGTGTGTGTGTGTGTGTGTGTGTGTGTGTGTGTGTGTGTGTGTGTGTGTGTGTGTGTGTATGTGTATGTAAGTAGAGGATGTAGTTTCCTCCACATGGTGATGTTTGCAGAGGACCCAGAAAACACTTTTTCTTTTTTGTTGAAAGAAGTTTTCAGCATAATCATTTCCGAGTGTCTGGACTTGCTGTTATGGTTCATGAAGTCCTAATAAATCTGTCTAAAGACACTAGACTGTGAAATTTCCATGTGATCAACTGATAACCAAAGCAAAAAAAGGTGTCTTAGCTCATTATGCCTTCAGTGGCAGCCCTATCTGTTGTCATTACCAGCACTTTGACAGTTTATAAAGTTTTTGGCCATCCTTATAACCTTTCAGAACTAAAATAAAAAGTTTGTTCCCAGGGTCATCAGTCAAAAACACCTGGTGTGGCATAGGTACGTGTAAGATAAAGGGTCAGATGTCCAAATTTTCTTGCTTCTTTCTCTGAATGTTGATGTTTTAACATGCATTCCCACCTTCCTGTGGGTTGTTCCTTTTCCAGGGGAGTTTGTTGTTCAGGTAAGCACCATCTGGTTGAATGTTGCTTTTTGCAAATTCAGTGAAAATTTGATTGGATGTTACCTTTAAAAGAGGGTCATTATTGGGGATGGGTCTACCCTGTCATATAAACCTCCAGAGTTGAGTATAAAAACAGGAGAGAGAGTCTCTTATTTATGATGGTGCAGCAGAAGTTTTATAAACCTTTTAAAAATGAGGTCCCTAATTTGAACCCATTGATGTTGATGGTGTCAGACAGAGCTTACTTAGCTCTTCAGTAGACTGCCTAAATGGACGCAGAATATTCTGAACTCATATAAACACTTTTCATCACCTATAGCTTCTTCTGAAATTGCCTGTAGGGACATCTGTTTGAATATTTGTTCTGTATACTTCTCTGACTGTCCCCTTGCTGGAGGAATTGCAAGCATAATTATGTGTTTATTACAGACATTGAGACATATTCATTTTGAAATTACTCTAATATCTCCCTAGCAACTTTCCAATATCCTACAAACAGCAAAGGATTTGGGCTGTTCAGAGAGTTTCTTCGCCATTGCTGTCTGCTTCTTCTAGGCAGTTTCTGTTTCAATAGGGAACACATTTTCCTTTGATGGTGGGTGACCAGAAGGCTATAGGATGTTCTTCGTGTTTTACTGTTGCAGTCGTTACATTTGGGTTATCTTGCTTGCAGGTAGCCATTAGTTGGCCTGATTATCAAAGCCTTGGGTCCTGCATCGGTTGCTGTCTCATCTTCCATGACGTCAGGTAGTCAGGGGTATAAAGCATGCAGCCAATGCCATTACATCAGTCTTTCTTGTCGTGCCCGAAGCAGAAGCAGTTTGCAAGTGCCGGTCGGCTGACTCCTGAAATTTTCGTTTTGAGTTTCAGATCCGAAGTCTTCGAAAAAGCTAAGTACCCCGTTGGGGATCCTTTTTCTTGCTCTAAACCGATGTTAGTAAAAATTAACAATTGTATTTCTTGTGGAAAGCAAATACCTCATAAAGATTTTCATTCGTACTGCATTCCTTGCTTAGGCCCAGACCACTACGTCCCTTGCTTTTGGTTTTGTGCCTTATTCAATCCTCGAACTATTCGTCGGTTCATTTTCGCATCTAACTATTTTGGTACTCTGTTCAATTATCCTGAAATGGCTTCGGTAAGCCATCCGACTACCGACATTCCGAAAAAAATGTAAAGAAAAAGACAGAGACAGACCGCATAGGTCCAAAGCATCTGACGACGCTTCCGTTAAGCTAGTCGCCAGTTCGCCAATACTCAGTGAGGCACTTTTACAGCCCCTGCTACCCGCTACTTCAAATTTGCAGGCCTCTACTGAGACCCATTCAGAGTCCGTTATGCCGTGAGATGCTTCTTCGACTATAGAACCTGTGGATGGCTCTACCTTGGATGGGTCCGGAGCCGCTGTGCAGGCACCGGCTTCTGAGGGTATATTCAGGCCTACTGACTTACATATCAAACTGACGCCATCTTCTTCTTCAAGGCCTAAAACTCGATCAACGCCTAGAAAACCGACGCCCAGACCACATGGTCAGGCACCTGTGCCTAAAAAAACAAATGATAAGAATGGCTGAAGACCTTATTACTCTAATCAGGGGAAGCCAACCTTCTCCCTCTAAGAGACCCAGAACTGATTTTCCTTCTGATTCTTCGGATCTAGATTCTGAAATTTCTGTTTCTTCTGATGACCAGGATTTGAGCCTATCTACCTATGAGGATTCTGATGCAGAGGACTCTATTCCTTCTGCTTCCCCTCCAGAAGATTTCTCTTTTGGTGAAACCTTGCATACCCTTAGGGAGCATTTCTGCTGGGAAAGCCAGGATTACTTTGACTCTAAAAAAAAGCTTAGGGAATTCTTACTTCTTCCTCAACACAGGCCTTTAGCTATCCCTCCTGTACTGGACATTGTAGATGATGCCTTCATGGAATCTAGCCTGGCCCCAGACACTTTACCTGTGGCTCCCAGGAAACCTGACAGGTATTACAGAGTACCTGACTCTCACAAGTTCCTCTTTAAGAATCCTACTGCGGATCCTGAGACCATTTCACAGGGACCCAAAGGCATTAAGGCTACTACTGCCAAAAACCCTACCCCCACTGATAGAGATTCTAGGGCCCTGGACAGATGGGGTAAGAAGGTATACACTACTGCTACTTTTGCCATTAGGGCATTAAACTGCCAGTTTCATATGTTAAAGTATCAGCAGCATATTATTGGATTACTTAAACAGAAAATTGTTGATTCCTGACTGTGCTGAAAATAAAGAATTACAGGATTTAATGCATTCTGCTGAACAAGTTGGTAAACATACTTTGCAATGTGGTTTTGATTCCTTAGAGGCATCTTGCAGGGCTGCTGTCACTGGGTCTGTACTTAGAAGGCATACTTGGCTTAAGGAGCAAACTTTACTAGATCATGTTAAAGCTAAATTACTGGATGCTCTCTTAAACCAAGCCCGCCTGTCTGGCAGTAAAGCAGAAGTTGTTCTTAAAAAGATGGAGGAAAAAGCTAAATCTGTGCAAACTGATAAAGATTTCCTGCAAGTACAGCCTCCCAGATTTAGTAGGCACTGGTCTTCTAAGAATTGGTCCTTTCCTGTCTCTTCCAGGCCTTCTCAGTCCAAACACAGGACCAGCAGACCACCCAGGCTTCAGTCTCAAGGTACTCACAGGCCTAAGCATTGGGGGGGGGGGGGCGCCCTCTTCCAAAGCTGGAAGTGGTAAGGCACCCCCCTACAGTAAACTGTCACAATGACTTAACCTTAAACCTTCCAAGTCCTGCTCAACTGACTGTTCCTTTAGGGGGAAAGATCGCCCTGCATGCAAAAAACTGAGAACTCATTACCCAAGACAAATGGGTTCTAAATATAGTTTCCCAGGTATACAGATTCCACTTCCACTCCTTACCAACCCCAAACAGTTGGCGAGACCTACCCCCAAATCAGTGGGCAGAGGCTCAACAGCAGGTTCTCAATCTCCTAAGTATCAGGGCTATACATCCTGTCCCAGAAGAGGAATGTGGGGACAAGGTTTTTACTCAAAACTTTTCCTGGTACCCAGAAAAGACAATACCTGGCGTCCTATCCTGGACTTGTCTATCCTAAACACCTTTTTGGTAATCCCAGAATTCAAAATGCTAACTCTTCATCAGCTGCTTCCCATGCTAGGCAAAAATGCCTGGTTGGCAACATTGGATTTAAAGGAAGCTTACCTGCACATCCCAATAGGGGAAAATTGCAGAAAATACCTACGCTTCAGAGCAGGCTACATGCACTATCAGTTCTCTGCACTGCCCTTTGGCTTATCTACTGCGCCCAGGGTATTCACAAAGTGCCTAGCTCCAGTCATTACATTTTGCAGGCAAAGAAATATTCATGTATACCCATATCTGGATGATTGTCTAATTCAGGCAGAAAGCCAGGACGTACTATTAAATCATCTGGCGTTTGTAAAGAAGCTGCTAACCTCACTGGGGTACACCATAAATGAAAAGAAATCTCACCTAGTGCCCTGCCAACAAATTGTATTCCTGGGAGCAAGCTTAAATACAACTTCTTAGATGGCCTACCTCACGCCAGAGAAACAAATTTATTTGACAGCCTACTTCAAAATACTGGCCACAAAGACCCAGCCATCTTCAAGGAAAATACTGCAAGCCCTGGGGTTCATGGCCTCTTACATTCTACTAATTCCATATGCAAGACTGCATATGAGGAAACTACAATGGTATTTAAAAAACCTATGGTGTCAACATTCTCAGGACCTGGAATCAATGATTCCCATCATTCCTTGTATAAAGACAGAGTTCCTTTGGTGGGCAGAGGCCTGCCACCATAACAAGAGACTGACATTCAATCTACCCCCTGCCGCCCAAACCCTAACAACAGACTCATCAGACTATGCATGGGGGACTTACTTGGCAGGGCAGTGCATTCAGGGAAAATGGAACCCGAGTCAAATGCACCTGCATATCAGTCAAAAAGAAATGTTAGCTGTACAGAATTCTCTGACAGCCTTCAAGGACCACATTCTTCCAGGACAATTATTGGTAAAGACAGACAACACCACAGTTATGTGGTACATAAACAAGCAGGGGGGAACTCAGTCATACCCCCCTCTGCAGACTAGCCATGGTTCTGTGGAACACAGCCTTGAGCTACCAAGTGCACCTACAAGCTCAATTCCTGCCAGGCAAGCTAAATACACTGGCAGACGAACTAAGCAGAAATCTCATGGACCCACAAGTGGAAGCTGGAGCCAAAGATATTCAGCATTCTGAGAAACAAATGGGGGAGCCCAGAGATAGACCTGTTTGCCTACCCTCAGAACTACCAATTGGACAAATTCTGCACCAGGACACCCCACAGACAAGCTTGGAAAGTGGATGCCCTGTCCTTTACCTGGGAAAGCCTCTCAGTTTATGCCTTTGCCCCTCTGCCTCTCCTCTCGAAAGTTTTACTAAAGATCAAACAGGACAAACCAAGGACAATACTCATTGCACCAGACTGGCCACGCCAACACTGGTACCGCCTCTTGCGCAGTATGTCACGACTGGAAACATGGCACCGGACTCAGACTCCTTCTCTACTCTCCCAGCAGGAGGGCCAGATTCTGTACCCCCAGCTTCAAACCCTGAACCTGGCAGCCTGGCTAATTACCTGAGTTCTCCTATACCATCCCTCAGCAAACAAGTGCTGGATGTCATCCTGGAGGCAAGGAGGCGTAGTACTAGAAAATCCTATGCTGAAAAGTGGAAAATATTCTGTTCCTGAAGCCAGACTCGGGGGATGGGCACAACAGTGCCCAGTTTACCGCATATTTTTCAATACTTAACAGAGATGCTTCACAAGGGCCTTTCCTTCTCTTCCATTAAAATTCATGCCTCAGCCATTTCAGCACATTATAATACCGAGCCACCCCTCTTCTCTCACCCCCTTACAGTTCCTCAGAGGGGCCAAAAATTTAAGACAACCCAGGAGATCTCCTACTTCTGCCTGGGACCTTAACTTTGTATTGGAAAAGCTCACTTTACCTCCTTTTGAGCCAGCTGCAACTGCGGAGTTGAAATTCCTTTCTTGGAAAACAGCCTTCCTTCTAGCCATCAGTTCAGCAAGAATGGTGTCTGAATTACAGGTCCTCATGGCAGTGGAGCCTTTCATCATCTTTCTTGCGGATAGGGTGTCCCTCAGGACCAGTCCTTCCTTTATGCCCAAGGTGGTATCCAGTGTGGCCCTTAATCAGTCCATTCATTTGCCAACCTTCTTTTCTAATCCACAGAACAAAGGGGAACAAATACTGCACTCCTTGGACGTGCACAGACAACTTAGATTTTACTTGGACAAGACCAAGCCTCTCAGAAAATCTGAACAGCTGCTAGTTGCCTTTGCTGCAGGGGCAGAGGGGAAGGCCATTTCAAAGCAAACCATCTCTAAGTGGATAGGCCATTGCTTTCTTTTCTGCTATAAGCAGCATGGAAAACCTACCCCACAGGGGATAAGACCCCATTCCACCAGGGTTGCATCTACTTCTACAGCCTTTCTCAGAGGTGTTCCTACCAGGGACATCCTAGAAGCTGCTATCAGGAGTTCAGTGCATTCCTTCACCAAGCATTACCACTTGCCAATTTTTTTCTAAATCCAGAGCTGGTTTTGCCACTGCAGTCTTGCAGGACCTAATAGCTAGTCCTAATGCTCAATACCTGCCTCCTCCCTTCCTTAGCTTTGGGAATCTACCCAAATGTAATGACTGCAACAGTGATCAGGCCAACTGAGGGCTACCTGCAAGCAGATAAACCCAAATGTAATGACTGCAGCAGTAAATACACTCGAACATCTACATTTATGGCAAGTGTACACAACTGTACTTTTTATTCCCAATCCAGGTGAATGGCTTGCAGACACTGACATTTGGAGAGTGCTGCACTCCTCCTGAGTTTGTCTTTAACTTGAAATTTTAAACCGAAGAGCCATCTGCTTGAATTGGTTGCTAAAGTGGATGTAAAAGTTCCCATGCCACCTATCAAAGAGAGAAGAATTTCCCTGATGCCCTCTCCAAATTTGTCCTAGTAGTCTAAGTACTACTTTGGGTCTCCCTGAAAAGAGACTATTAACCTAATGGGGCTAACCTGGTCAGTAAATGATAAATCAAAATTAAATAAATTCTTTGTGAAACCTTGCTGTATTTTCTATCTGTATCTTTCCTTCAAAAAAGATATTTATCTTTCTCTCTAATTGTAGTAACATCTTTATCTTGACTGGTTTTCTTTTCAGTGTCTCCTAGGATCACAGGAAGTTACTAGGCTATTGGCCCTGAGGCCCTTATAAGCCTAGCCAAAGGTTTAGCCCATGTATAGACAAAACAGCACCCAATGCCTGTGTCCAGCAGGGACATGGGTGGAATCCCAGGGATGTATTTTCTATTTCCCATCCAGTTATCCAGGTTGTGCTTAAAAAGGGGTAATTAGGTACTCTGCTTGATGTGGAGAGGGCATCTATTCCACAGATGGGGGGAGTCTCTGGGACACAAATCTGTCCCGCCAACAAGTCCTATTTATATCACAGACCAAGTTGAGACCGTGTGTGTGTGTGTCGGGGGGGGGGGGGTTATTCGAGTGGAGCTTGACTTATGGATATGCAGCAGTCCTATCAAGGCGGGGTCCGAGATCACCTTGTATGTCAGACAGAGGTCACCTCTGAGGAGTCTGTATAAAACAAAATAGAGGGATAGGGCTTTTAACCTGTTTATGGTAGATTTTTAAGGCCCTGGATTCTCCTGGTGAGGAACCTCTGTGGTCTTTCCAGCTGCTGCTTGTGCTTTGCGAGGTACATGCCAAATGGGGCGTTGTACTCAATAATGGGCCTTATAAGGGAAGAATACAGGGTTGTTATGACATCCTTGTCCCTGGGTGAGATACCCGCACTTATGAGGTGGGCTGTGTAGAAAGCTTTCCATACAATGGTAGCAACATGGTGGTTTAAAGTCAGGTTGCTATCAATCTGGGTGCCCAAATCCCTCACGACGGACTGCGTGCTTAGGATGTTAATAATGTGATAATTTGTGGGGACATCACTCTCCCCAAAGAGGAGCATGATGGTTTTTTTTGTATTCAGCTTGAGGCCATGTTTCTGGCACCAGTCATTTGTTTGGGTGAGACCCTCTTGGAGGATGTCCATGTCACTAGGGGAATTTATGACCACACCCAGCTTGCAGTCATCTGCAAACTCGGTCAGCTGTAACCCACTGGTTTTGGCCGGCACCTCAGAAAAGTATATCCCAAATAACAGAGGCCCCAAGACCAAACCCTGGGGTATGCCACTCAAAACGGGTCTACTGCTTGAGGTGGCTTCTCCTATTTTGACTACGTGGGTTCTATCAGTGAGCCAGTTTGTTACCCATCTGGTAACATATGGATTGATGCCTAGTTGAGAGAGTTTATCTGTTATGCCCAAGTGGGGAATAGTTTCAAAGGCTTTGGCCAGGTCAAGGTAGGCAGTGTGCTCTCTCTTCCCCATGTCCATGGCTTTGGTGACTGTCTCAAAAATGTCGACCAGATTTAACAGACATGACCTCCCCTTGATGAAGCCAAACTGTGTGGGATTGAGTGTTTGGAGTTTGCTTAGTGTCTTTGTTAATGAGGTCCATTATAATCCGTTCCATTGCCTTGCAGATCAGGCTAGTTAGGCTGATGGGTCTATAATTTCCAGGATCGGTGGACATTCCACTGTTGTGTAAAGGGAATGACAGTGGCTGTCCTCCACTTAGCTAGGACAAAGCCCAGTACTCAGACTTTGGTTGAATTGGGCACCTAATGGTACTGCAAGTTCCTGCCTGAGCTCATGTAGGATGCAGCTTGGAATGTTATCGGGTCCCATGGAGGCTGTATTTTTTGCCTTTGAGAGAGCAGTGATGACCTGATCCCTAGATATAAGGGGAAGGGCGCAGGTACTGGGAATATCCTGATTTACCGATGGGGGGGGGGGCAGAGTGGTGAAATTTTCACTGAATCTGTCAGCCAGCAAGTTTGCTACATCTACTGCATTTGTATATGTGGTCCAGTTCTGAACAGATCTGGGTGCTACCTTTGAGATTATGGACATATATGAAGAAGGCCTTATGGTGGTCTCTAGTAGATGTGGCCAATTTGGACTTGAAGTTTGCTTTGGAGGATTTCACTAGTGCTCTTATTTGCATGTTTAGACTAAGGAGAGATTGATTCCAATTTGGCACCTGCTTCTTCTTGGTCCTTGACAGCAATTTTTTTTTCTTTTGTTATAGAGTTTATTTATTGCAGATGTCCACCAGACAAGTTTATTTTTCCTTGCAGAGGATGATTTAGTCCCGTCAGGTATTCCTGATTCAATGCATCTATTCAAATGTTCGTATAGTAATTTGGTATAGTTTTGGATACTGGTGCCAGTTCCTAGAGAAGGGGAGGGGGCTGTGAAGCTGTTTATACCATCCCTCAGGAGGCTGTAATCAGTTTTGGAGAAGATTTTTTGTTTGGCCCTAGCTAGAGGATGGTCGAGGGAGATAGTGACTTTGAACATGACCGCTTTATGGTCGGATCTTACAAGGGAAGGTGATACTGCAAGGGATGCTGTAGTGGTTGCTCATGTTGGTTAATACCAAGTCCAAGATATTATCACCTCTTGTGGGGGTATCAGCTAGCTGTTCCAAAGTATTTGCATTGACAAAATCGAGGAATCTCTGGGCATTTGTGTTCTGGCATGAGTAGTTCTTTCTGTCTATGTTTGGTTAGTTAGTCACCCAGGATCAGGGTAAGGAGTTGAAGCTTGATAGATTCGAAGAGGTCTAGATAGATAGTTTGGTCATCTTGTGTCAGATTTGGGGGCTGGTAGCTAGCTATGATTTGTAATAGGGGTTGTGTCAATGGTTAACTGCACCTGGACTGTCTCCTGTGCGTCATACTGTTTGACCAGCCTGGAGGTGTGTATGTCTTTAATATATATTGAAACTCCACCTCCTTTGGTTTTACGGGTCTATATTATATTTTCGAAAGTTTCAAACATCGAACACCATATGGTTGACACCATACGAGCGATGTTTGAAATTTCGAATATATAATAAAAAAATAAAAATAAAAAACTATACTTACTTAAACGCTGTAGGCAGGGGGGCAAGCCCCCCTGCACCCTCCATGTGGGGGGCTGCGCCTCCACACCCCCGCTACTTAAATATTCCTACTCTGAGATCGCACTGCATTGAAGTAAAGGGAAAATATTCCCTACGGCCATTCCGTGTTACGCGAGCAATGTTTTGACCAATTTGGTTCGCTCAATACGCGTTCGCCGTTTACAATTTTCGATCACACGATAGGAACCTGGTTTTACTACCCACAGTTTGGGGTCTGAATGTATGATAGCACCCCAGCCATACCTGGCTACTCATCCTGTCTGCAGCTTTGAACCAGGTTTCTGTGACTGCGCAGATGTCAGCATTTTCCAGGGTAAGAATGTTTGCAATGAGTGCAATTTCATGTTTAGACTCCTAGTGTTTAGCAGGGCTCAATTCAACTCCATTTTTTTAAGTGAAATAAAGAAGTAGATATAGGTGGCCCTTCTTTTTAATGAAAGTAGTTGAGCTGATGACAGACTTGCACCTTGCAAGGAAGTATTCATATGTTCCTATTGGCCATTGTTAGTACTATAAGATTTATGTGCTTTTTCACAGCTTTAAGTGTCCTCTCAGTTTGGCCATTTTGACTATAGGTGACTAGAACTGATGGAACCTTTTGAAATTCTTGTAGGTGTCTTGAATTTGCTACTTGTGTAGGGTACCCTAGGCCTTTATCTGATGTTGCATATCAAAAATCTATTGTCTGGAAAACGGAAACTGTGAAAGTGGTTCAAGATGCAGTTTGTATACTTTGTGAACATGCTGCTTTTTTGTCAAGTTCCATCATCATTGTGGTAGGCCATATGTAACTTTCATTAGTCTGTTATAACATTTGATTATAGTTAATGCCTTTATGTTAGAAATCACTGCCAGTGCAGTTTGTTTTGGTGCCAACAGTGAATTCTTTTGTATGCACTTTTTTCAGTTTAATTTCTCCAAGTCTTTTGGCTTCTAATACCGTGATGAAATTAATATTGTTTCATTCTTTGATGTTAGCTAAAAGTGCTCTTTGCAGCACCCCCAATGAGCTGCAGTTCATACAGAGTTACATGTATCGGTAACATATCTAAGTATGACTGTAAATTCTTTTTTATGAGACCCATTGCTCATACTACTATTGGAACTGTCTATGTATTCTCCTTCCACATTGCCCTTGTTTCTGCCTGCAAAACCTGGTATTTTATGACTATCTCTCTTTGTACATAAGACACTAATCACTGGGTGTAGCAATTTCAATGATCAATGCTACTTTTATCTTCTTTTCATGGACTGCTAGATCCTTTTTTCTCACATCTGTTTTTTGAACTGTTGGTAATGGGTGATCCCATGTGATATAAACTTAATTTTCTATAATGCTTTGTGGCTTTTGTTTCCAATGCTTCTCAGCTACTTCAGTATTATGTTTGCACAATCCTCAGTGCACTAGTCTTGCCACATTATTATGCCTTTCAGTATACAGACTTTCTGCCATTAGTGCATCATACCCAGCAACAGGATGTGCAACTGTTTCCATTTTTTTTTTTACAAAAAATGCATTTGTCTATTTCATGTTCAGTGGATTTTGTAAACCAATTTGTGCGTAGCCACTATCCTGAGTAGCCATTATTAACCTTTCATCTTTTGATTTAAATTCACCTGTCCTTAACCATTCCTGCATCAGATCTTGGTTGACATGAGGTTGTTCGAAGACATTTCTGCACTTGCTACTTTATTTATGCATTTTCCACATTTCTTGCCTTCTCATCTGATCCTTCACCTTATATTCTTTCTTTTGTTTTTGTGGCACATCCAGTTGCTGCTTGATTTTTATCTACTTCTGGCTTGATTTCCAATCCTACATGATACTGATATGTTTCTGCTAAACTAAGCAAAGAAGTAATCCTAGACTTATTTTCCTCACATTTTTAAAACTTACACTATGTTTGGATCTTCTGAAGTCAGTAGACATGTATGCAGTCCTGCAATTTCAGACCTGTACATGTAATCAGTTTTGAGGAGGTCCATACCACCTTCAGAACGGGAAATAGTTAATCTTGGTATACACTGATTTTTATAAATCATTTGATAAGCATGAACCATTTTTCTTGTTATCTTGTCCAACTTATCCACTACCTTTTGGAGCCAGTCAGTCACCCCAAACTGTAAGTTGGAACAGGAAGAACAAATTTGTTTATAGCTTAGACTTTGTTTTCACATATCAAGGCTGTTTTCAGCAATTTTAATCTTCTAAAATATTCCTTACTAAGTTTTATTCATGTTTGGCTATGTTTTATTGTTCAATTCTTCATTAATTCCCAAATATTTATACACTCCCTCCTGCTCAAATTGTTTTATATCACATTCTTGTCCCAAACTGATATTTTCTTGGTGCTGCTGCTTTATTGATTTGAAAGTTACTTTTGCACATTTATCAAGACCAAGTGACATTCTATAACATCTAAGAAAGTTTTGACTACTTGCATTTATGCTTTCAGTTCCTTATCTGATGAACTGTACAGTTTTCTATCATCCATGAAAAGAAGATGGGAAGTTTTTACACTTTGTTGTTTTGTGGGAGCCGGATTGTAGCCATGACCTAATCTGTTAAGTAGACAGTTTAATGGGTTAAGAGCAAGACAGTTGAGCAGTGGTGACAGTCTCGCCCTGGAATATCCCCCTTTGAATTTGTATCCCTGGAATAATAATTTGTCCTTTATCATGGCTTAGCTGTAAGGTGGTTTGCCATTGTTTTTAGTCACTGCAGTGTAATTGATTAATGTAGGGTGTATCTTGTACATTTGTAAGCACTCTTTTATCCATGAATGTGGGATGCTGTCAAATAATTTTTTGTAGTTAATCCATGAAAAACTTAAGATTCTTCCCTTTTTTTACAATTCTCCATTATGACTTTATTTAACAACAAATGATATTGTTTCATATGACTTTCTTTTTTTACCCTTTTGTTCTACTGCCATGATTGAGTTTTATTCTAAATGACTATAAACTCAATAGAAATTACACTAAAAGCAGTTTTCAATGCATCTGAGCCTCTTTCTCCACTGTTGTGTGACTGTAGTGTTGATATATATTTGTGGAGTATCAGGGTTACAGGGAGGCTTGACCACCTGAAAAAAAGCTTTCTTTGAATTTGTTTTGCTATATGGAGGCTTAGATACTTAGACTCTTCTCCAGCCCACCAGCACTTGTCAGCTTCTCAGACTCTATAAACTTTAAGTAATCTACACAGATTGTGCTAACAGACACAAAATTAAAACATGTCAGTTCCTACTTCATTCCATTCTTTTCTAGAACCAGATGTGTATTCTTCCGTTGATATGCATTGCAGATGGAACAACTTAAATTTTCTGTTTAAACTGGTATTCTTGATCAGGGTTGCCAGATGTCCCTATTTGAGCGGGACTGTCCTGAGATCAGCAGCCCAATCCCGAGTCCCTCACTGCTGGTTAAAATCCTGGTGAAACAGTCTCCGCTGTGTGATTTGTGATTGGCTTGTATAGAGGCGTACGTGCCAATCATAAATCACAAAGTGGAGCCACTTTTATTCATTGCAGAACAGTGGGCTGTTCCGCATTGAACAGAAGTGCTCCACTGTACGATTTGTGATTGGCTCATATACCGACATACGGGCCAGTCATAAATCACAAAGCGGAGCCACTTCTGTTCATTGCAGAACAGCGGGCTGTTCCGCATTGAACAGAAGAGGTTCTGCTATACGATTTGTGATTGGCTCATATACCTGCATACGGGCCAATGACAAATCGCAAAATGGAGCCACTTGTTCATTGCAGAGCTCTGTCCCTTTAAGAATCTGGCAATCCTGTTCTTGATCACCGTAATGCATCACAGGCTCTTTCTTAACAATTTCAGTTTTCAGTTCCTAAATATGACTTGTGTATCGTTCCCACCATTTCCTTCCTTAGCTAATTGAGTAGAATTGTTTTGTCTGTCTTAAACATCAAACCTCATATGCAGCTGATGTCTTTTCTCAAATGAAAAATAAGGCCGTGTTTCTTTACAACATGCTTCTATTTTGCCCAGCTTTTCAGTGTCACATCTTGAAGCATTCTTGTCTTTGGCTCATTATTTATTTATTTTATTTATTTACATTTGTTGACCGGGAGAGTCCGACTGGACACAGGTCCATTTTCAGGGGAGGCCCGGGGAGAAAAGCTCCACATTAAGTATTATTTGCATTATAAAGTTAAAAAACATAGCATTTAAATATAGACATTAATCCAGTTAAGGATGCAAGACAAGAAGAAAACAGATGTAAAACAGCTGTAGAACATAGTACAATTTTAAAATATGGTGACATATACTAAACATGGTTACAAATGTAGTTGAGATTCATCAGTGAACAATTGATACAATCTGTTTTTGAGGTACATAACAGCCATTAGCAGTTGTTGCTACAAGAAGTTAGTATTATGTGGTAGGTAGCCTCGGAACATGAGTAGTCAAGCTTGCTAAGAGTAGGTTGTTGATAGGGGGCTGAGAGAGATAGTGGGTGGGGGGAGTGGATGTTATTAGAGGGGGGGTTGCAAGGGCATATCTGGCAAGTTTTGAAGTGTGATTTTAGTAAGGATTTAAAGTGGGTGCAAGAAGTTACAGAGGTAATTCAGGATGGGAGGGAGTTCCAGAGTTTAGCTATAGTGCAGGAGAATAATGCTTCTCCAGCAGAGTTAATGGCTCTTGTGACCTGTAGGAGGTTTTTGTGGCTGGATCTTACCACCAGTGCATTGTTAAAAACTCAGATTCTCTTCAGTCATAGGCAACTGTGGAATTCTGCAGTTTAATGCTGCTTCCTAACTCCTAACTATGGAAGTTTTTTGCAGCCTTATACTATCAGTAAGTAGCTCATGTTCTGTGTGAGTATACTATTTCTGGCATTTCTCAAAGAATCTGGACACATAACTGGTTTAGCTTTTTGCAGACTCACTGCACCAGTTCTATTCTAGGTGGCATTTGCTTATGTAGTGTGACTGACGTGTTCGTGTCAGAAGAGTTTAATGTAGGTGCATCAGTTATTCACTACCTGATGTTCAGCATTCTTTTTGTTCTGTACTCCATTACTATTCAATTTTGTCTAATATATTCAGAGTTAATTTCAAATACTAGCATTTTTAGTGCTAGAGTATGTCTTAAGCTTATTAAAACAGCCTTTATACTTGTTTGTGTCTGTATTAGAATTTTACTGTGTTTTTTATTGGTACACAGGTTTGCACACATTGGTTGTATTTACCCGCTTGTATTTTGTTAATAGATAGTTCTTCTACAGCACAAACTTAACATTCCAAATGGACAGGTTAGCCTAAGTTTGTCTCTCCTCTTTGCTAGAGGAAGTACAGTTGTCTTGATTATCAAATGCAAAATGTACAGTACAGGTAAGGACTTGTAATTTAACCCTGACTCTGCTACGTATAATTATATGCTTAATTAAGTTAACCAGCTTAAGTAAGGACATTTGTACATGTATGAGGAAATAGACTTCTGGCATAGACGTATGTGATTTTAATTTAAGGGGTAGTGAAACTTCTGTAATGATGTTGTTGTGTCTTTCGGCTTTTCCCGGTTAGGGGTCGCCACAGCTGAACTCCGGTCCACTAATGATTGGCAGTAGAGTTTTATGTGCCAAGTTGCCAGCTCTGATGCACAACCTTCAACGAAGGTACGCCCATTCACACACGTCTCCACACAGAAGATGCTTTAGCTGAGAATTGAACAGGACAACGTCTTACTGTGAGGCGACAACGCTACTGCAGCACCACCACCGCAGTAAAACTTCTGTAATGATGTACAGATGCAAATTAATTTACTTGCAGTCATGACAACACACTGAAGGATAACTCTATACAGCAGGACACTTGCGAAGTTAAACCATCAGTACTTCCCAGCTCCCCACTTCCATTTCAGCTGATGTGATTTCTGCTGGCAGTGTTAAAATTAGTCTTCCAGCTATTTTTCCCATTTCAGATCTAACTCAAAAAAAGCTTATCTGCTCTTGAATATCTACTGAACCTCCTTGTGCAGGCTGCACACAATTGAAGGTGGTCATGCAAATCATAACATTTTGTTGTTATATAAGGGACAGAACAGCTACATATATTTGGCTGCCAATAGCTAATTTGGATCGCTTGCTTCCAAGCAAGGGACAAAATATTTAAAAGGAGGATATTAGGTGGCAGTATACCCCCCCCCCACCCCACACACACACACACACACATTTAACATTACATACTGAACTTAAAGCCTGGAACTAATTGAGCAGATGAATTGCCATCAGGTGTCTTTATCATATATGCTTTTATTCTCTTGAGAACTGTTAGGCCTCTGACCAGTTATGATAGAGAAAGAGTTACTATTTCCTACAAATTTTGATCAAAATGCTACTGTCCCATGCATTAGTGGGTTAAAAGAATCTCTCAAGTCCATGACCTCTTGAGTAGTTAGCTCACCGAGGAATTGTCCTTTAAAACTGCTACAGTCCATGTTGGTGTCAGTGACGTATGGCATGTTCTCCTTTATCACTTATTTAAGCAACTGGAGGCTTTTCTTCTGATTTGTAACAAATCTAATGTGCATGTATGTTTTGGTGAGATTCTTCCCTCCCCAGACTTAAATGTAGCTGCAAGGGTTCTTTCTTGAAACAAATTTAAGTTATAACTAGCTGGGAAGATTTTTCTAATGAGTAAGGTCTTCATGGTTCTTACAATTCCATCTTTGTAAAAAGGGAGCAAGCAAGTCCTTTTCTAGTCACTTACTCAAAGTCCCTATACTTGTTTAGGCCCACATAAACCTTTCCAGGAAAGAATGTCATAATTTCAAGATTTAATAACATTTTAAATCTCTGCTATGCTGAATTCCCTGTACTAAATAAGAACTTATCTGTAAGGAAAACACTTGTAAAAATACCCCTTATGAATTGGGACAGCATTTACCATTTTTAAGCAGAGAACAATTCCCTGTAGCAGAAGATCATTAAGTAATAAATTAAGAGGCTAAGCAAATGAAAAATATGATGTGAATGAACTGTTCCTGATAAATTGTCAAGCCCAATTCTGCTGTTAGCACTAACTTAAGTTTAAAGATTAAAAAAAAGATGTTGGGACAGCTACAGTGGTGGCTACTGAACCCTTGTGTCAGCTCAACATTGGAGTAAGATGACACTAAAATTGAAAAACAGCTACTGAAGTGGTGAGCCATTTCGTTTTGATTGGTAACTACATGACCATTAGAAAAAAGGAGGGGGAGTGAGTAATCTTAAAACAGCTACAGTTCTGGTGATTTACATACTTGAAAAAACTTGTGTTATCCTTATCTTTTGTTAGTTGCACATTGTATTTACCATTGTAGACCATAACCTGCTTGTAACATTCTGATTGTCCAACTGTGTGACTTTTTAGTCGATAACATTTTATATTTCTTGTGTAATCTAAACTTTACTCTAGTATATCAGTCTAGCAGTACACCGTTGGTGGGAATTGGTGTTTAAAGAAAGTTACATTTCTCCATAGTCAGTGTTGCAGTACTAATCCTTGGGTCTTTTTGCCATGCAGAAACCCTTGACTAAGTGTTGCACTAGGAGGCATGTCTCTAGTACAGTGAATTCAGTCTTGGCTATTGGTGAGAAAACAAGAGGAATGTTTTAAAATCCGACTTGGTTATATGTTTCTACTGGCGTCTCACAAGGATCAGTTTTGTCCTAAACCCTGTCCTATTTAGCATTGTTTTAAAAATTTTTCTGACTCCATCTAAACACTGGATAGTAAAAAATGCCGATGACATTAAAACTGGTGCTGTTATTTCCAGCAAAGCTGATATCTTCTCTCTCAGCAGTTACCCAAGGGCAGTCTGGGACTAGTTAAAAAGCAGTGGTTCACATTTCAGTCATAACAAGTGTAATGTGATGTTCTTCGGTACTGGCTGGATTGACTCATTGATCACTCTTGACACTATCAAGGACTTGGATGTATTAGTAAGCAGTGCATTTTTATGCTTAATTCCACAATTGTTAAAAGTCAGGCACTTAAAATTACTGGTAAGATTTTTGGATGTATGTCAACAAGAACGTCAGAGCTATGGACTAAGATGCATGTTGCATATGTCAGGCACATTGTTTAATGTATTTCTTTGTTTTGTTTATACTCTAAGGGAATGTGTGTAGAGGAAATTCATAAAACGAATCCCAGCTCAGAAGGAAACATCTCATACCTTAACACACAACTGTGTCAGTGGCTGAAACAAAAAAGTGTGTAAACAGTATAAAAAATGTATGGTGCTCCAATAAATTTTAGAGAGTTAATGACTATAAGCTTGACTTGATTCATCCAAGTACATATGCTGCGAGTCATACAGATGTGTGTAGTTAACTTTTCAGTGAGAATTTTTGAAGCAAACATAACTGCTAATAACTGCTATGACTACTAGATAAGTTTGAGAGGCCTCCAAATTTCATACAAAGAACTACTGTTGTATATGCAGTAATGATTTAATAAGGCATTGCAAGTTGATGCATAGAAAATAAGTGTTTAGAAGCAAGTTTACAGTAACAAATAATGAAGTGCTAAGTGATGGATGTTTTTTTTAAAATGTCTTAAACCATGAGGTAGCTTGTTCCATAGTCTTCCAGCGTGTACTGTACAGTGAAAATCTCCTTAATTCCTTGTTTTTGTGGACTTAGCTGTCCAGTAGAATTTAATAATAATTTATTCATGTTGTACTACATTGGAATGTTTGCCAAAGTAGGACATTTGGGAGAGTAGTTAGGAGTTTGTGCAGATATCGTCTGAATTAGGCTCAACTGCTGGTTAAATTGCAGGCACTTCTGGCTATGAAAGGCCAAGAATGGCATGTCGTAAAGTGATGTACAGCAGCAACTCTAGCTACCTTGATATAAGCCATCTCAAGCTTATGGAGTAGAGGAGACTTAATTCAAAGATACTCCAAATACAGAAATGAAGGAAGTTAGATGTTTGCTGTAGGTAATCAAGCACCATGACAGAGAAGCTATATCTAGAGCCTTCTTAAAATTTGATTGGTTTTGAACACTGTATATGCTTGTCTGACTGTAATTGGTTGTTAGTAGAGAGACCAAGCAGATGTGTTGAAAGTGCTTCCTCATTGGGTGTCTTGGTCAAAGAGTTTGTTAGGATGGAGGTATTAGATTGTCTTTGGAAAAAGATAGTGATGTTAGAACACCACTGACTTCAGCTCTTTTACAGGTAGAACATAATTTTTGTCTTGGTAGGGTTGAGATGAGGTCCCATAGTTTTAAGCTGTAAATACAGTGAATCAAAGCTGGATTGCATTTTATTATTAACCATGTGGAGGGTATTGTGTGCAAAGAAGATTGTAGAGTCATTGGCCCATTAGACTAGTTTTGGTTCTTCACAGTAGTAGACCATGTTATTCACAGACGCAGGAACAAAGTGCCTGTCAAGACCTGAGAGGCTCAAACAGCAAGAGGCAACAGTTGTGAAACAGCAGTGTTCCACGCGACTTGTTAACATCTTTTACATATAGCTTTTGAACAGTTTAGTGGCACTGAGAGAAAGGCCATAGGAGGTTACTAGGTTAATGGCCCTAGAATCTTTTTTTACCCTAGACATTTGTGCCCCAGTTTTCCCCAAGTATCAATACTAATGGGCTAGAATAGCTTTGTTATATGCCTGTGACTTAAGGCATCTATAAACTGCCTCTATCCATAAGGGTCACAGGTGACAATCCAAGGATGAATTTGCAATTTCCCATACATTGGTCCAGATTGCTTTTGAATAGGCTTTCAGAAGAGCTCTGTTTCACATGAATGAGGAGTCTGTTCCAGAGAAGGAGTAAATCTCTAAGACGCATACCTGTCCCTCCAACATGTTTTGTTTGTGTCATAGATGAGGTTTAGATCCTTAGATCAGGTATTTCTAGTGCTGTTTGTTTTGCAAATTGTAGCAGGTCCATCGAGGGTGGATCGAAGAATGCCCTGTAGGTTCGCCATAGATAGCCCCTCAGTAGTCTGTAGAGGACAAGAGTACAGAGAGAAGGCTTTGAGGTGGTCTGCATAAGACATATTATTTACTCTCTGTGCTCTTTTAATGAGGAATTGTGGCCACTCCAGTTGTTGCAAATCCCTAGTCAGGTACATGCTGAAGGGTGCATTAAACCCTATTATTGATCTAATGAGGGCTGAGTATAGTGGGACTGTTGATCTCCTTAGATCTGAATGCCATGTTGTTACTTAAAAGTTGCACCACGTAAAGATGTTCTCACTACCATGGACAAATGAACAAAGTTCAGGTTACTGTCAACCTGAGTTCCCAAGTCCCTTACCACTGGGTCTGCTCTTAGGGGAGCGGTTATCAGTGTTGTAATTTGCAGAGGTAGTCTTCACAGAGGGTGTAATTATTTTTTTATTTTATTTTATTTTTATTTTACATTTGTTAACCGGGGGTGTCTGAGCCGAAAAGGCCCTTTTTCAGCAGAGGCCCAGGGAGAAAAGCTCCACAAAGAAAAATTACAGAAACATTTAGTTATTTAGACATGATCAGTATGCACACAAATTACAAGAGACATGTTTTTACAGTGGTATGTGGCACATAAACAGTTACAGTGGAGAGAACAAACAAAAAAATATTAATTTTAAAAATAAAGGTAATTAATAGATTTGTGGTGTATAGCTGAAATTTGGAACATAGGTAGAATACATACATAGTACACAGGTACAGTACATACATTGTAGATTAGCCAGTGTTTGTGAGTAAGACTGAAAACTATTATCAAATGCTCTAGATTTAGTATGTATATGTTATCCGTTTTCACTAGCCTGGGGAGCAATCATGGCACTGCCAACTTTGCTTGAGATGTTGCCTGATGAGGTCTTTAAAGGAGGCTTTGGATGATGTGTTTTGAATGCTAGTAGGGACAGAGTTCCATTTTTAGCCACTGAACTACTATATAGTGCATCTCTAAAGCTATTGTAGCTGTTGGTGACTTCTAGTAGTAGTTTGCTTGATGATCTAAGAGGCCATTTGGCTGAGTGATGTTGTACTAGGCTTTTGAGGGCAGGACACTTATTGGGGAGGTAATAGATCGAATGATAGAGGCAGAGCTGATTGTAGGTTAGGAGGTTGGGCAGTTCAAGCCAGTGGAGCTGTCTCAAAGCAGTACAGTGATGAGTTCTATATGAGCAATTTGCAGCAAAGCGGGCAATTCTGTTATAGCAGGCTTCCATTTTGCTTAGTTCAGTTTTGTTGAGATTAGTCAGAATGGGAGATGCATAGAGTAGGGTGGATAGAAGTTGGGAGCGAGCAATGGCTAAGCTTGTGTTGTTGGTAAGAAATGGTTTGATACGGTAGAGTGACCCCAGTTTGGCATGTACTTTTTTAATAGTTAAGTTGAGATGACTATCAAATTTTAGGTGGGAGTCTATGGTTATTCCCAATAGCTTAGCCTGTGCCACTGGAGCAATTGGAGTAGCATTTGTGGAGTAGATAGTGAACTGACTGTTAGTGTTTTTGTTAGAACTGGTTATAATCATAAGCTGAGTTTTCTTTGGATTGAGGATAAGTTGGGCTTTGGTAAGGAAGTTTTCAACGTCAGAAAATGCTAGTTGAGTTGTTTGCAGGAGGGTGGGAATGTTTTGTGCAGCACAGATTAAGGTAGTGTCATCTGCATACTGAATTATAGATGCATGCTGTGTGGAGGTATGGAGGTCATTTGTGAAGACTGTGATAAGTAGTGGTCCTAAGACAGAACCCTGTGGGACTCCTATAGTTATGGGCAGCTGAGGAGAGAGAGAATTTTCCCATTTCACAGCTTGGTACCTGTCAGTTAAGTAGTTTTGGAACCAGGTAAGAGTGGAATTTGATAGATTATATTGGTTTAGTTTGTTTAGCAGGATTTGGTGTAAGACTGTGTCAAATGCTTTGGACAGATCCAAAAAAAGAGTTGACACTTGTAGGCCTTCAGTTTTGAGATGGTTTACTGTGTCTGTGAAGCAGAGGAGGGCTGTAGTGGTACTATGGGCAGGTCTGAAACCATGCTGAGTAGGTGACAGGATGTTGCTGTCTAGGAGATAGTGTAGCATCTGGGTATGGATGCATTTTTCTAGGATTTTGGCCAGGGGGGAGAGTAAAGCAATGGGTCTATAGTTATTAAGTTCAGTGTAGGTCCCGCCTTTATGTATGGGTGTAACATAGGATATTTTCCAGAGTTTGGGCACATACAATTGATATGTTTATGAGAGTGGAGACTGGGATAGCAATAGCATCTGCTGTGAGCTTCAAGAAATAGCTGGGGAGTAGGTTGGCTGCTGTTGATGAGGTTTTTAGTTTGGAGAACATGCTTTTGATTGAAGTAGTGGAAACTGTTTTGAGGGTAAAGCTTGTATTAGTGTTATTTGTGTTAGGGGGGATAGTGAGGAAGGAACTGTCCTGTGATACCAAGGATAGAATTGAGTTCACAAAGTGGGAGTTGAATTGTGTTTTGATGGGAACTTTAGTTTTCAGGGGTGGTTGGTTTGGGGGGGTAGCCTTTTGGGTGGATTTTAGTAGCTGGTTTACATTTTTCCAAAATTTTTGCAGGTTGTGTTGGTATTTAGTTTGTAATGTTGTGTAGTAGGATTTTTCTGCACGGTTGCACAGTTCTTGGTACTTAGTTAGGTTTTGTGTTTCTTTGTTTTTTGATAGTAAAGCCAGGCAGTGTCTCTGGACTTGAGGATTTGTTTGGTTTCTTTACTGAGCCAGGGGTTTGTAGAGGTTCTGACCTTGATTTTGCATAATGGAGCGATGGTGTCTAGGTGTTGTAGAAATGTTTTGTTGAAATATGCTACAGCCTGGTCAAGTGGGAGGGTTTTTATGGGGGTCCAGTCACAGTTAGAGTAAAGTGTTGAGGACCTCAGGAGAGAATTTTTTTGTGTTTCTAGTGGATATGTAGTTAGTGGTTTTGCATATGCTTGTTCTACTACGTATAACGTATATTATGTTGTGGTCACTTAAGGTGTCTGGGAGACTGCCTGTGTTGAGGGTACAATGTGGGGTTGTTGGGACCCAGTCAAGGATGGATTCCCTTTTAGATTTTTTTATCACTTCTAGTTGGAATTTGGACTAGCTGCTGGTAGCCCTGGAGATTTATTAGATTACTTGGTGGTTCTGATATACAGGTGAACCAATCTAGGTTGTAGTCCCCCAGAATAAGGGTTTCTTGTGAGTATGTGTTGGGAGGGTGGCCTAATGGTTAAGGTGTTTGCCTTACAGACACAAGGTGCAGGGTTCAAGTCTCACAAGGGATAATTGGCTAGGCTTAAAATGGCTCGCAAGGGTAGTTAGCCTAGTATGAACCTATGAACCTATGAACACCAGGATAAGAAGTCTTCAAGGCTAACAGGTGTATTACCAGGTAAAATATAAGTAAAATATAGATCACAATTGTGGTGATGACCTTTTTAGGGTGAAGTTGAAGTTGTGAGATACGTATGTCCCAATTATTGGGGGAGGGGTAGGAGTTTGGTATTTGACAGACAGTTAAGTTGGACTTGTAGAGTAAGGCAGTTCCACCCCCTTTATAAAGTGGTCTGTCTTGTCTAATGATATTGTAGCCGGTAGGGAGAACTTCTGAGTTAGCTATGTTTTTATTTAGCCAGGTTTCTGTTAAAGCAACTATGTCTGGGGAGTAGTGTGCTATTGTGGCCTGGAGTTCAGGGATTTTATTTTTGATACTTCTAATATTAATATTTAGCATTAAAAGATGGTTGGTTTTGCTGCTGTTGTTGATTTGCCCAGGGATGAAGAAAGCGGGGGTGTTATGTTCTGACATTTGTGTTGGAGCAGTTTGTGTTGGACAGGATGGATTTGGGCCTGGGTTGGGGTGGATATCCTCACTTATGGTGAGCCTGGAGTTAAAATGGTTATACAGATGTTGGAGTTTGATGAGGAGTGTGAGAAAGTACTGTGTTTTTTTGGAGTAGGAATGAGAGCATATGTGTTTAGTTCTGAATTGGTCCGTTATGTAGTTCTTGAATAACTGTGGGCAGATATTATTATAATGTGTGGTGTCTGTATACCAGAGTGCATAATGTAGTGTTGTGCTACGAAGTTTAGGGATATTGCTAAAGTGATAACTTGTGGTGGTGTAAAGAATTATGAGGAGACAGACTAGACTTAGTTGTGTGATAGCCATGGTTATAAAGTTTAAGTTGTTTCTAGGTGGGGGGGGTCTGAATAGGAATTATAGGGTTGCACTATATGTGGATAGGGAAGTAGTGTGGGTGATGTAAAAATTGCCTAGTGGGAATGAAGAGTGATTGGGAGTATTTTGTGTGGAGCAAGTTGGGGTCGTATAATGTGATATGACTTGAGGAGCTGTGATTGGTGGAGGTGATGTGAGGGTGAGCTGTGGGTGTGGTTGTGATTACTATAAATGAAGAGGTAGTGGGGACGGGAGGGAATAGGGGGCAGGACAGGGGACTGGAGAGAGCCTGAGCATTAGCGAGGGTGAACGGAGCGAGGCAGAGCCAACCAAGACAAGAGAAAAAAAGTAAGTATTACTTTACAAATCTGAACACTTTTAAAACAAATTCCTGAGGTCTAATGGCTTACCGGCAAGCAGAATGTAATTGCTGAAGAGCACTTGTGTCTTGGTGGGAGACTAGAAATTTAAAGATGACTCCATGCTCAGCAGGATTCTAATATAGACTTTGTATTGGGGGAGGGAGATAGCACAAGGGGTGTAAACCAGGTGGAATGCAAAGAAACCAGAGAGGCAATCACTTGAAATCAGTGAAGGCCCCAGAGGGGGTAAGTAATAGTGCAAACTACCTGTAAAGTGAAGGAGCGAAGATACAGCAAAGTTTATTAAGGTTGGGAGTGTCTCTTTACATTGACTTGCTGATTAGTAACCGATTAGAGTAGGGTGATACATTAACAATGAAGGGGAATGTATAGAGATGCAAATAAACAGGTGGGCCTCCAAGTGATAAAAACTAAGGCAGAAAGCACTGAGAGGGCTGCTTGATGGTTAATTTAGTCACAGAGATGTGAATTAAATGTATACTGTCTATTGGACAGTTAGGATTACTGTACTAGCGTGGGGGGGGACAAAAGGCTGCAACAGTCAGTTTTATTAGCAAGCTGAGAACTACTAAGAAATACTGCTAATGTAATAGCTTCACTCTCCTAAAACATATAAGTAGAATGCCTGGGTGGACTGACCCTGCGGAGGCTCAAAATATATATCCTTGTTTAGTTTGTAGTAATGATTCCTTCTTATACTGTATGGGTGGAGTGGCAGCCACAGACTGCAGATTTGCTTGAGTGTGCTCTGAAGAGAGAGAGAGAAAAAATAGAGAGGATGAAGCTAGTAGAAGGAGACAAAAACAAGTCAAAGGAAGTCATGAGGAGATAGGAGGGTGTAAAAGATACAAATCTGAGGATAGTGTGGGTAAAGCAGGAGAATAGATACTACTGCTACAGTTTATGCATTTTTTTTACATTGAGTTTTAGGCCATGGTTCAGGCACCAGTTGTTTGTCTGTGTCAAACCTTCCTGGAGGGTATCTAGATCTTTGGGGGAATGAGTGATTGCACCCGGCTTGCAGTCATCAGCAGATTTGGTCAGCAAAAGGCCTTCTACATTTGCCTTGACTTCAGAGAAGCATGTTCCAAAGTAGAGGCCAAAGTACTGAGCCTTGTGGGGCACCACTAGTAACAGGCCTCTTGGTAGAGGTAGATTCCCCCACCCTAGCATCATGTGTCCTGTCTGTGACCCATTTGGCTATCCATGAGCTGACATAGGGATTTATGCCTATATTTGTGAGTTTGTTTATCATAACTGAGTGCTGTATTGTGTCAAGTACCTTTACCAGGTCAAGGTAGGCAGCATGTACTGTTTTGCCCTCATCCATGGCTCTAGTGATCTTTTCAAAGAAGTCCACTAAGTTCATTAGACAAGACCTGCCCTTGATGAAAATGAACTGGGATTGGTCCAGTGTTTGAAGATGTCCTATGTCCTTGTTTATTGGGTCTACAATAATTCTTTCCACGGCCTTGCATGCAAGACTAGTCAAACTTATGGGTCTGTAGTTCCCAGAATCTGCCGAAGGCCCACCTTTGTGTAAAGGGATGACAAGCTGCAGTGTATTCCCTAGGGAAGAAGCCAGTCTGGAAACTGTAGTTAAATAGAGATTCTAGTGGGCCTGACAGGTCATGTTTCAAGCTATATAGGAGGCATCCTGGAATATTATCAGGGCCCACTGATGCAGTGTTTTTAGCTCTGGAGAATGCATTGAGGACCTGTTTAGTGATAGTTGAGGAGAAATGGTAGAAGGAATTTGCTGGGGGGGAACTTGGGGTAATACTGGGGTGAAATTGGAATTAAATTTATTGGCCAGCAAATCTGCTATAGCCATCAGTTCGGTATAGGAGGTTCCATGTACTTTTCGCTCAGTACACTGTTGGGTGTTCCTGTAAGGTTGCATATATAACTGAAAAATGTCTGGTAGGCTATTGTTGCCTAGAAGTTTGCTTTGGTTGTCCACTGAGTTGCTTGCTGAGACTGATGATGGAGTTCTTTTGTCTTTTGAGCAGATTTCTTCCTATTTTTGGACTGGATTTTTCCTTCTTTTCTTTTTTTGTACACACTATATATACTGGGGTCCACCAAGGGAGTTTATTTTTGGAGTTTATCCAAAGTTTATTTTGGTCTGGAACTGCTGTTTCTATGCACTTATTTACATGCTTGTACAGAGTTTGTGTAAACACTTCCATGTAGGCCACAGTGTTCTCTGAATTTGGAGGGGCTTGGAATTTAGCTATGTGTTAACTTAACAGGAAATAGCCTTGGAAAATGTCTTAAAGGCTCTGGAGTTTGCTGCGAGTGCAGCCTTTATATTTGTTTCAAGGATTACTGCTTTGTGATCTGTTCTGACCAGTGAGGACATTACACAAGGGGGGATGCAATGTTTCCTTGTACCTCCGAGTACCAGATGCAGGATATCTGCACCCCTAGTAGGTGTGCAGCCTAGCTGTCCCAGGGTGTTTGCATTGAGAAAATCCAGGAATCTTTGAGCTTGCATGTTAGTGGTTGTGTATGTTTCCTGGTTTATGGTGGGTTAGTTGAAATCACCCATGAATATGGTGTTGGGCTGAATGGTGAGTGACTGGAGAACATTCAGGTATGTGGTATGATTGTCCTGGGCCATAAACCTAGGACCAATAGCTAGCAAGGATATGGTAGTGGACTTTACCTAAAGTTAGTTGGACATAGCGTAGCTCAAGCATATCATTTTGTTTGATCAGTCATGAAGTGTACTTACTTTTTATGTAGATGGATACACCTTCCACCTCTTGTCCCTTCTTGTGCAATTGCTGGTCTAAATGTGTGGAAGGCATTATAGCCTTGTACTGCTGAGATATCTTCCACAGCTTTAAACCATGTCTCAGTAAGTCCACAGATGTCAACAATCTCCAGGGTAAGGAGTGCTTCCAAGAAGTGTAGCTTTTTGTTGAGACTCCTAGCATTGAGCAGTAATACATTTAATTTATCTTGCATAGAATTTAATATGCTGGAAGCTTTATCAAATTGGCATTGCCTATAAAAGGGCACTATAGGGGTTGATAATGTTTTAGTCAATATCCAAAAACATGGGGACAGGTGCAGACCATCCCTGGCAAAGCAACATGGTCTGTCGATCATGTCCTCCCAGACTGACAAATGTTGGACTCCCTTAGAATGACACCAGTAATAAAGTCAACCATTAAAGTCAGTCATCTTCTGTTTGTTGTGGTATCATCCTTGGAGAGGGTAGAATGCTGCTCAGTGCTAGGCTCACACCTGCCTGGGACACACAGTCTGAAAGCTCTATCGTGTCTGTCTTCATATTGTCCAAGGAGGTACATCTCAGGTAATTAACACCCACATGTACTATGACAGTCATACTGATAGTTGAGTTTGTTTGCCTCCAGATCACCTTGTAAAGGGATAAATTAGCCAGGGACATAGTTGTTTGGTAGTTTGTTGTTTAAACTGCACTTGAGAGCTGCTTTTGCTGTGATTTTATATTATGAAATTCCAGCATCATCCATCTTATGGCAGAAGGTATTTACCTAGTCTCTCTGAATTGAAAATCACTCCAGGAAGTTCAGAATGTGGTTGTTTATTGGCTAGAGAGCATAGGAGCCAGTTTTCAAGATTTTTTCTCTGCTATAAATCAGACAATTTTGAACAGAGCTGCCCATTGAACAGAGGTGGTTAGCAGCACCCTGTATTGTGGCAAACACCAAGACAGAAAAATTTGTTTATAAAGTTAGAATTATTCCAAAACCTGTTGAACAGTGTGGCATTAAGCTTGGAGAAGCTGGTTTGCACATGGAATAGCACTACCATATCTAGTACTATGTAACATTTTGCCCTTAACCGCAGAAACTGCCCTAGAAGATCACAGTTAAAACTTGATCCTTAATCCTAAACAACCTACCATGTACAGGACTGGATAACACGGATATGCAATTTCCAAATGTCTCTGTGGCCAGCTTGGTAGATTTGGGCATCCTAAGTAGTGTAACAGCTGTCTCATGTTCTCAGACAACTAGGTAAGCATGTTAAGTATTAAAGAAAATAATATGGTATGCAAGTACACAAGTTCCTTGGTAGCAAAAATATTGAATACTAAGCTGTCAGGAATACCCACACTACATCTCTCACATGCATACTGCTCACCACACAGACAAGTTGTCTTATGCTGAGGTGCTTAAAAAAACCCTTCCCAACTCTCAAAGACCTACAGAGCTACCTGAGGGCAACACTACTCCTCGGCAATCACTAAAACACACACCAAAAGCAACACATCTCACATAAGCCTACACCTAGTGGTCCCCCAAGTGCAAAGCCCATAAGGCAAGCATATACTTTACCTAATGCTCTTGTTGTTGGGGACTTCATTGTGTGACACACACATGCCCCACTCAACAAGTTAGACAAGGAGAAGATAACTGTTGGTAACCTGTCTGGAGCCATGATCCACAGTATCACCCCTGCATGATTCTGTCTTAGTCCATGCATGTATAAATGAGCCGCGATATACCTCACTACACTATATGAAAAGAAACATAATGAATCTATCTGAATATGTGTCACAGATATGTACGAGCCTTACATTGAGCAACATTCTACGTTCACTGAGGGTGATGTCACAGTATGAACATAAAATGATTGATTTTAATAAATGGCTTAATTTTTGGGTGTGATTGCACTGGGTCCAATATCTGTCATGCATAGGAGGATGTGATCAACAAACCAGATTGCCTTGCCAAGGATGGGCTGCACCTGTCCCCGCTAGGCTTTCAGCTAAAACTTTTTTCCCACCCCCTTAATGCCTTTTTTATACAATGCCAAAAAGGCAAAACCGCCAGCATAGCGAAATGCTCTCCAAACAGTTTTAAGGTATTCTTTCTCGATATTAGGGCCTAAAAAACAAACTCCAGACCCTTCAAGTCCCTCCTCACTTTGTAGAATGTAGAGATCTGTGCTGTGACCGAGACTTGGTTTAAAGGCATAGAAGGTAATCTGGTAGCACAAGGCTACATAGCCTCCCACACATTTAGACCAACAACTCAGACTGGGATCAGAGGTGGAGGTGTCTTGTTCGGTCTTAGCAATAAGCATATGTCTAGGTTGATTAAATAGAATGGTACCATGGAACTCATCCACATGCATGTCCTCCTAGATAAGGTCCCTCACCATGTCATGCCTAGCTACAAGTCACAATTATTTACCTAGAGTTCCATGGCTCTTATCCTGTATAGACTGGGAAATGTGCACTGCCTCAAAATTACAGGCACAACACTTCCCGGACTTCATTAACATAAACACCCTGGAACAGATCGTGCATGCTCCAACCAGAGGATCAAACATTCTGGATCTGGTAGTCACTGACATGGGAGAGCATTGCCCCCCCCCCCGGCACATCCTCAGTAGTGAGGTCAGATCATAAAGCTGTCTCCTTTGCAGGAAAAATCAACTTGGAAAGCCCAGCTAAACCAGTAACCGTTAGGATGTAGTTTGCCTAAGAATAGCTCTTTTCAGTGACAGTTTGTCAAAATTCAAGTCTCCCCCTAACCCCATGACCACAGCTACTCATGCAGATTTATTCACAGACTTCCTGTACAGACTGTTAATGGCTGCATAGAGGCTGCCATACCTGCCAGAAGTAAAGCCAAAACAAACACTAAAAACAAATCCTACCGGTGAAATCATCACCTAAACAGGGTACATAATAAAAGGAAAACCCATGGCTGAAATCAGGAAGAGCAATTCTCTTAGACAAGTGCTGCCTTATACAACTAAACAAGAAACTAAGAGGTCTAAGTCCAACAAGACAAACCATGAGCTCAGGATAGCCTTGCAGGCTAAGGACAATCACAAGGCCTTCTTCAGCTATGTCCTGAACCTTAAAGGTAACACAGAGCAGTGTGCTAAACTGGTGCCAAACAGTGCCACCTTCACTTGATGATGGTGCATAGCAAATCTAATGGCTGATGAATTCAGCTCAAACTTCACCCCCTCCACTCCTCCCCAGGTCCACCAGTTAAAATCCCCTCCAATGTGCTTACCCCATCTATTAACAGGGGCGAGGTGCAGGCAGCAGTTGCTAAAGCCAAGAACGCAGCCTCCATGTGTCCCAACATCTCCAGTTGCCTCCTGAGTTTAAGACATGATCCATCAGGACTACTTGAAACGTACTACAGCTACATTCCAAGTGAATGGAGGGCCACAACAGTCCTTCCTGTCCACAAAGGTGGACCATCAGCTAACCCAGGGAAGTACAGACCCATCAATCTAACAAGCCTAATATGCAAAGTCATGCAACAAATTATTATGGAAATGGTAAACAAGGACATTGTCAGCCTACAGGCATTGGACCCTTCCTAGTTTGGCTTTGAGAGGGTCAGCAAGGCAATGGATGAGGATAAACAGTGCATACTGCATATCTTCAGCTAGCCAAGGCATTTGATGTAACACCCTACTCAGGCATTGTTGATAAGTTGTATGAGCTAAGCATAAATCCCAGCAAAACTGGCTGGATTGCCAGCTGGCTCATAGACATGACCAGAGAAGTCAGGATCAGTGAGGCCAACTCTATCAAGAGACTGGTCACCAGCGGGATACCCCCGAGCTCCGTGCCGGGCATGCTTCTGTTAGGCATTTACGTCTTGGAAGTCAAGGCCAGTGTTCAAGACCTCTGACTCACCAAGTTTGCAGATGACTGTAAATTAGGAGCTAATTGAAGATTCCCCACAAAGACCACCAACATCTTGTAAGAGGGTTTAACGCAAACCAATGACTGGTGTAAAACTCAGTGTCAAAAAATACATTATAATGTGCTTTGGGAAACTGTCAACCCAAGTTAGTTATTCCATTGATAAAGTACCCCTAAGAATCAACCCAGTAAGAAAGGGATCTGGGAACATATGTTGACAGCAATGTGACCTTTGGCCAACATATAGCTAAGATAGCAAGAAAATCATTCTGTGTCACCCAGCCTATAAGGGTACGGCATCCAGGTCCAAAGAAGTTATAGTACTAGTCCTGTTAATGAATACAATGTCCTCTTTGGCATGATCTAACCAGACATTTGCATCAGCTGGAACACCCCCAAGGGTTTCTCACTTGGAGAATTCAGGTCCTGAATACTGTGTCCTACACTGATCACCTAAAGGCTCTGTCTCTATATTCAGTTTCCTACAGACTGCTGAGAAGTGGGTCTTTGCCTGGCTTCCAGGGCTTCCTCAGACCCAGCCATGATGGATCTTTTGCACATGCGCAAAGCAAACAGTACCAGAAACACTAGGTCCAGGGATCTGTAGTTCTCTTGTGACATAAATAGAATGTGCTAGAGAGAGAGAGAGAGGTGTGTCCCAAAAGATCCTCACACTATGGAATAGCCTCCCCATCCATGTAAAACAGAGTTCATCCCTGACCCTAATCAAATAAAACCTTAACAGTTGGATAGGAAATCATAAATTTACTCCAGGTTTGGGACCAGTGGCCGTCAATAAGAAAAGTATTGTCCTAACACCTCCCTACAAATGCTTAGTTACCTCCCTACTAACATGCCCCCTTCCCCAGTATAGATGCCTATGATACTCTGGAATGAAATGGATGTCCTTCAAGGATGCATCTGCAGTCCTAACATATGGGTTGTCCTGCCTCAGGCAGCCCTTCGGTCGGCCGGATTCCAAAGTCTGGGTCTGGCCTCAGCTGATGTCGCACTTCACCCGACGTCATAGCTGCTGTTTATTGGGTATAAAGGCATCAGCCGACACCATTTTCCTCAGTCTTTCTTGCCGCGTGGTGCCCGAAGCAGAAGCTGTTCGCAAGTGCCGGTCGGTCAGATCCAGAGATTTCTACTACCGAAGACTTCTAAAAAGCTAAGTACCCCATTGGGGACTCTTTCTTGCCTCAGCTGATGTCAGAAAAAGTAAATAATTGTTTAACTTGTGGGAAACAAATACCTCATAAGGATTTCCACTCTTACTGCCTTCCTTGCTTAGGCCCAGACCACGACATATCAGCTTGTCTAGCCTGTGCTTCCTTCAACCGACGAACGCTTAGACGTCGGTCGGAGTTTGCAGAGGAGTTTTTTGGTCCCACTTTTGCTTACAAAATGCCGTCGGAGACTCCGACTACACAAATAGCTAAAAAGCGCAAGGAAAAGGACCGACATTCGCGGTCCGCAGTTTCGGCTGAAACCGCGGTTTGGCCAACCGCGAGTGTCTCGGTTTCGGCTGAAACAGAGTCCTCGGTTCTTCCTTCGGCCGAAAGCATGCCTCCTATAGCCGAGGCCTCACAGACAATGGTTGAATCTGCTACTGATATTACTGCTACAGAAGCAGGCTCCCAGGATTTGTCAGATACTATTCCTTTAGACATATCTACCCCTGCACGTGGGGCTGCTAGACCCCCTGCTTCTATGTCCATCAAGGCTTTTGCCAGGGCTAAAGCAGCTAAATCTTCTAAGGCCTTACCTGCTAAAACTACCCCACATAGGCCTACCTCTAGTTCACAAACACTCAGCCTGGCTGAGGATCTCATTTCTTTGATCAGGGGATCACAACCTCACCCAGACAGGGCCTCTCAGCCCCCTTCAGATAAGAGGCCTAGGACTGAACCCCCGGAACCTGTCTCTACAGACTATTCCTCGGAGGACTCAGACCTTACTGACCCTCAGGAAGGCCCATATTCTCCTTATGAGGATTCTGATGCAGAAGACTCCATTCCTTCTGCTTCTCCTCCTGAGGAATTTTCTTTTGGGGAAACCTTACATGCTATGAGGGAGCATTTCCAGTGGCAGGGCCAGGATTTTTCAGATTCAAGGAAAAGGCTAAGGACCTTCTTACACTTACCACAGCATAGGCCTTTAGCCATTCCTCCAGTACTAACAGTAGTTGACGATGCATTTAATGATGCCTGTATGGCTCCTGATTCCCTTCCTCCGGCCCCTGCCAAGCCTGACAGATATTACAGGGTCCCGGACACACACTACCATTTGTATAAGGCTCCTGTTGCAGATCCAGAAACCATTTCACAGGGCCCGAAAGGTGTGGCAGCTGCTTCTGCCAAAAACTCTCTTCCCTCTGATAGGGAATCTAGAGCATTAGAGAGATGGGGTAAAAAGGTTTATACTTCTGCTGCTCTTTCGGCTAGGGCCTTAAACTGTCAATTTCACATGATTCAATATCAGGAATTTTTGTTAGACCAGCTAAATAAAAAACTTTCCTCTCCTGAACCTATAGACCGCAAGCTTCTTCAGGATTTGGTACATAACTCTCAGCAGGTCAGTAACCATTTCTTAAAATGTGGCTATGATGCACTGGAGGCTTCCTTTAGATCAGCTATGACTGGAACAGTGATTCGAAGACATGCATGGTTAAAAGAACAGTCCTTACCAGATCATGTTAAATCAAAACTCCTAGATGCTCCCATGGAGAAACAAAGTTTGTTTGGCTCCCCTGCACAGGAGGTTCTGAAGAAGGTGGAAGAAAAAGCAAAATCTGTCCAAACAGTCAAGGATTTCCTACAGGTCCAACCTCCGAGGTTTAGCAGAAATTGGCCTTCGAAGAATTGGTCCTTTCCAGACAACTCCAGAGCACAGAGAGGCAGAAATAGACGCCCAAGAGGCAGAAATCAAGCTAGGGGTGCCTACAGGGGACGTCAGTGGCAACCTACCAACCAGAGAAGTACCGCCACAGATTCAACTACAACCACTTCCTCTGGACAAACACAATGACTTGGCTCTGATACCACCTACCAGGGAACAACTGGAAGCTCCCTTGGGCGGAAAGCTAGCCTTATTTTCAGACAACTGGCATTACATTACAGGAGACAAATGGACTTTGCAAACAATAGACAAGGGCTACAGGTTTCATTTCCACACTCCACCAAAAAAGAGGGGAATGCCAAACCTACCACCAAGCCAAAAAACAGATGCTCTAAAACAAATCAACAACTTACTAGAGATAAGAGCTATAGAAAAGGTGCCACCTATGGAACAAGGCCAAGGTTTTTACTCCAGGCTTTTCCTGGTACCAAGAAAAGAAAATCAATGGAGACCTATTCTCGACTTGTCCGCACTAAACACATACCTCATTGTTCCAAAATTCAAAATGCTGACCCTCCAGCAGCTTCTTCCCATGCTGGGCAAGGAGTCTTGGCTGGTGACTCTAGATCTCAAGGAGGCATACCTGCACGTCCCTATACGACCAGATTGCAGAAGATACCTCAGATTTCTTGCAGGATCAGAGCATTATCAATTCTCAGCATTGCCCTTTGGCTTATCTACTGCGCCCAGAGTATTCACGAAATGCCTGGCATCAGTAATTGCTCATTGCAGGCTCCAGGGAATTCAAATTTACCCATACCTGGACGACTGCCTATTACAAGCGGACAACAAGGCACAATTAACAAAAGATTTGAAAAATGTCATACAACTGTTGCAAGCCTTGGGATACACAGTCAACATGCAGAAGTCAAGACTAGTACCTTCCCAAAGGATAACATTCTTGGGGGCAGATCTGGACACATCAACTCAGATGGCCTTTCTCACAGAAGGAAAACAAAAGCAACTACCAGGCTATTTCATGTCATTAACAAAACAAACTCAGCTTACTGCAAGGAAAGTCCTGCAAGCCCTGGGTTACATGGCATCTTGCATAATATTGATTCCGCATGCCAGGCTACATATAAGAAAGTTACAATGGTACCTAAGGAATGTATGGTCTCAACACCAGCAATGTCTAGAAAACCAGATTCCAATAATTCCATGCCTGAAGCAAGAATTCCTGTGGTGGGCTTAGGCCTGCCAGTTGAACAGAGGCTTGCCTTTCCACAAACCACAGCCAAGCCAGACCATCACCACGGACGCCTCAGACCTAGGATGGGGGGCTCACATGGTGGACAAGTGTATACAAGGCCTATGGACCCAAGACCAGCTGAATCTACACATAAATCTAAAAGAGATGCTGGCAGTGAAATATGCGATCCAGGCATTCAGACCACTCCTTCAACAGGGTCATCTGCTGATAAGGACGGACAACACCACAGTTATGTGGTACATCAACAAACAAGGAGGTACACATTCATATCCTCTATGCCGGATGGCAATGGACCTGTGGAATGTGGCCCTGAACCTCAACATTCAACTTCAGGCCAGATTTGTACCAGGAAAAGAAAATTCTCTAGCAGACACCTTAAGCAGAACTACCACGGATGCTCACGAATGGATGCTGCATCCAGATATTTTCAAGCCATAACAGAGAAATGGGGACTACCACAGATAGACCTGTTTGCCTGCCCACACAATCACCAATTGAAAAAATTCTGCACAAGAACATACCACCCACTTGCTTGGAGGGTGGACTCACTTTCCTTCAGCTGGAAAAACCTGACAGCATATGCATTTCCACCTCTTCCCTTGATGTACAAAGTTCTACTGAAGATCAAAGAGGATCAACCAAGGGTAATTCTGATAGCTCCAGACTGGCCAAGGCAACATTGGTACCCGCTACTGAGAAGCATGTCTCGGACACACGCATGGCATCTACCTCTATGTCCCTTACTACTAACACAGGACAACTACAGGATCCTACATCCAAACTTGAAAACACTGCAGCTAGCTGCTTGGAATATTGTATAAACCAAAATAACCCTGATTTATCTCAGAGGGTTAAGGACATTATCCTGGAGGCACTCAGACCCTCCACAAGGAAGACTTATTCAGCCAAGTGGAAAATATACCTCATTTGGAGTGCAGCAAAGGGAGAAAATGTCTCTGTGGCAAACATAGCACTCATCCTGGAATACTTAGCAGAGCTGTTCCATAATGGCCTGTCTTACTCCTCCATTAAGATTCATGCATCAGCAATTTCAGCAGAATACAACTTGAATCCTCCTGTTTTCTCTCATCCTCTACTCAGGCAGTTCTTGAGAGGAATCAAAAATGTAAAGCCTCCAAGGAAACCACCTTTACCTACTTGGGATCTCAACTTTGTGCTGGAAAAGTTAACTCTCCCCCCTTTTGAACCAGCAGCAACAGCAGAATTACAATTCCTGTCTTGGAAAACTGCTTTCCTACTAGCAATCACTTCAGCAAGAAGGGTTTCTGAGCTACAGGCATTAATGGCAGTACAACCCTTCCTTATCTTCCATCAGGACAGAGTCTCTCTGAGAACCAACCCTACCTTTCTGCCAAAAGTGGTCTCCAGAGTATCATTGAACCAAGCAATTCATTTACCTACATTCTTCCCCAACCCACAGAACAGGGTGGAAAGACTGCTACATACCTTGGATGTGCACAGACAATTACGCTACTATCTGGACAGAACTAAGACCAGCAGAAAAACTGACCAGCTTTTGGTAGCATATGCAACAGGAATGCAAGGAAAAGCAATTTCAAAACAGACAATCTCAAAATGGATAGGAAATTGCATTCGTTTTTGTTACTCTTTTCATGGAAAGACATCTCCTGATAATATCAGACCTCACTCCACAAGAGCTACAGCCACCACTACAGCTTCCCTACGAGGAGTGGCTACCAAAGACATTTTAGAAGCTGCTACCTGGAGCTCCGTGCATACATTTGCCAAGCATTACAATCTTCCTTTATACTCTAGATCCCGAGCAGGTTTTGCAACTGCTGTTTTGCAAGGGATCTTAACTACACCATCTTTATCTTAGTACCTCCTCCCCCAGTTTGGCTGTGGTATTCTACCCATATGTTAGGACTGCAGATGCATCCTTGAAGGACATAGTACAGTTTTGTACCTACCATAAATGTAGATGTCCGATAGGTATGCATCTGCAGTCAGGATTACCCACCCTCCTTCCCCTCTGTGGTACTCCTAGGGTATTTACCCATCTTTTAGCTAGCTGGGGGAATCTGTTATGGTGTATTTGTTTGTATATATGTATATATATATATCTATATTTGTTTATATTGTTTGCTCTCCACTGTTTGGAATTATTGCATTTATCCAAATTTAGCCTTACTAGAGGGCACCTGGCATCTGGGGCAAGAAACACTGAGGAAAATGGCATCGGCTGATGCCTTTATACCCAATAAACAGCAGCTATGACGTCGGGTGAAGTGCGACATCAGCCGAGGCCAGACCCAGACTTTGGAATCCGGCTGACCGAAGGGCTGCCTGAGGCAGGACAACCCATATGTTAGGACTGCAGATGCATACCTATCGGACATCTACATTTATGGTAGGTACAAAACTGTACTTTTGTGGTACTCAGCTAGGCTTATAAGGGCCCTAGTGGTCATTAGTGTGGTGGTAACCTATGAACCTATGTCTAGAGACAGATCAAATATGATACCTATGGAATGTAATTCTGTTGATCTGTGACATGATTCAGGGCAGGTTAAGACTAATATACCTTTTGTGCAAGGCAGACATATTGTTTCAGATATTCAAAGACTGAAATACTGAGGAGAATTGTCAAGTGTCCACTGAAATGGTTTGTTACAGTTTTGCAGAGTGTAAAAGTTGATTTCAGTGTTTAATATTAAAGATCTTCATATTTGTAGAGTAGCAGAACCTTTGCAGCTTATGGATTTTTATATGGCCACAGAAAATAAACGGATGACAGCTGGTCACTGGTGGATTCTGTCATGATGTTAACTTACTTGAATTTTGCGTGTGAGTGCCATTTTTGGATCCACTCAGCTAAATATTAGCTGCTCCCAGAGATGCTTCTCATCCACCAAGTCTAAGAACTTGACCTGGCCATCTCTGGGCTACCTTAGTAAGAAGACTAAGGCTTCTGAAGCAGTGGTGTTCTGCTGCTGAGGAGTGTTTTTCTCCAGTGACCTGACCCCTGTGTATCATTCTAGTGAAAGGCATGCAGTGGACTACTGAAGTGCATTGTCTACTCTGTGTATGACGCAGCCACAGCCCTACCCCATTTTGGCCAGCATTCTCCATTTGTCCCTGGTGTTCACTGGGCATCTGCCATGACAGTTCATCCAAACACACACACACACCTCCCCCTTCCAGGATGGGCATGCCCATCCTTCTGCCCTGTCCTGTCAAATGCCTGAGCAGCTGTTTGAACTGGAGCTTCCTAGGCCATAGTTAGGGCTTTAGCTCTCCACTTGAGCAGTTCAAACTAATTTGATATTTGGTCATGCAGTTGTAAGTGCCCATTTTATTGCTACTGAAGAAGATTCATTTACAGCATTGAAAATGGTTTAATGTGAATGTGATGCTTCAGAGGTTCATTAAAGCTTTTCTGTATTATTCCTTGGTTTCTCCTTTTGCTTTTGTTGAGATATGGGATGTGTTGTTATGGTAGCCATCCATGCCCATTTACAGGAAAGTGAACACCAGTCACTCAACCAATTTACTGCTGGCACTTAAAACAGTCCAGGTGAGTACTCAATCAAATTCTAGCCCAGGGCACATTAGAAAGTGACCTTTTCCAATTGAACAGAAGGTGTTTCTCTTGGCGCTCCACTCGTTAAGGCTACCTCCATTTTTGGGCAGGGAGGTTTGCATATGTGATGTATCCCTAAAATTAGATTTTCTTCCTTTCGGACAGATATAATTTGGAAAGATCAAAAGACATTTACTATTCCTGTTAAGGTTTCTGAGCTGTAACAATTCCATTCCAAGCAGTGGGAGTGCACTGCCAGTGGAAAGGATTACTTAACCTGTCTCATAGCTCCCTTCCCCGAGTGCAGTTGACTTTTTGCACCTCTTGGTAGACATTTTGAAGTCCATGATGCAGAGGGGTAGCTCTTTGAGGGTCACTTGCAACCCTGTGTGGAAAAGATCCCCTGTTTGGGTGTCCAAATTCCATATATCTTTGCATTCTGAAGACCTTCAAACATGTCTGCTGCATTTAGATATCTTTTTGACTTGCACCTAGATTACTTCATGAGCAAGGTTTATATTTTGGCCTTTTTACCTGCTGCAGTCTTGGGAGAGGCATAACTTTAATCAAACAGTCTGTTGAAACTGACTCTGTTATGTCTACTGTGTAAAACCCTTCTGCAGCATTAGACCTGAACTTTACTTTCATGAATTGACATGCTTTTAAGTCTGCACTACAAGTTAGATGATTCTACACCACAAGTTAGATGATTTGGAGGATCTGAAGATAATGTTTTCATGATGCTCTACAGAAATAAAATTTTCCTAAGGAGTTGTCCTTGCTTTCTTCTAAAAGTAGTCTCAGAATTGTTTCTTAATTAGTTTATTCATCATCTGGCTTTTTTTTTTTCAAGAAATCCGGAGTAGATGTTCTGTGTCCTTCAGACACTTGGTCTCTGTTGTATCTGAAGATGATAAAAAAAGTTAGAAAGGTGGCTCAATTTCTTTTCATTGCTTTGTGTATTTGACACTTTTCTGCCTTATATTTTGGGTCTATTCCTCATAAAATTTGTTGTTCTCTGGCAAATCATTGAGGATTGAAGTCTAAATAGTAAAAGCCTTAGTAGTTTCTGACTTGCTGTCCTTCAGAAAATGCATGCTAGTGCGAAATTTATTATTCTGCCAGTTTTCTAAGTTTGTAAGAATAATATTTAACATTTGCCCTAGATTGAGCTTATTGCCCATATTATTTTTGACTTTGCCTAGAATGCTTATGCTAAAATGTTGAGAAGTTTTGTGTGTGTGTGCGCTGAAGTACCCCCAGGACATTTTTTTTTGCTACTAGAATTATCCTTTGGCTAATGTGGTTAGAGGTCACTGCACTAGAATGACATCCGTTTTCTTCAGCAGTGTATTAACTGTAGGTGTATGTGCTGTAGCCACTTGGTCGCCACTGAATGCTTTTACCAGTTGTTGTCTGGATCCCCAATCCAGAAGTAGATTATCCTTTTAAAGAACTACTTTTTGCCCTGAAATTCCCTCTTTAGGTCTGTTCTGTTGAGTTATGCAGTATGGGGATTTTGTTGTGTCACTTCTGGAAGTTAGCGTATGTAAGTAGCCCTGATGATAGTTGCAATCCTAGGAGAGAGATTTTCAATAGGTGCTTCCAGTATTTCCCTCATTTCTTTGTGCTTATGCCCTGTTGCCAACACAAGAGAAGTGAAAAAACAAGCTGGTCACACCAGGTACTTGTTATAGTGCAACAAGGAATTAGAATAAGTAGGCTTCCTATAAAGATGTGATGTGAAAATCTTGTTATAATCCTTTCTAATGGTGACATCCAAATAGTGAAGCACATCTCTGTCCATACACATGGTAAATCTCGAAAATGTGTTGTTTCATTGATAATTGAAAGAATTTGTTCAGCCTGTCCTCACCGTTTTTCCAGAATGGCATCACATCATCTAAAAATCGGCCATAGAACGCCCAACAGCCTTTAAAAGGTGAATTAAAGACAAAATCCTCCCACTGGGCTAGCACTATGTTAGCAAAGATGGGCACAAAATGCACCCATTGCTACCCCCTGCCTCTGCTTAAATAAATGCCCCTCAAAGCACACAAAGTTGTTCTCTAACACAAGCTCAAGGCACGCCCTCAACGTAGAGACAGTATTACAGTCCATGTTTGTGTGTTTGACTAAGTAGTCACACAACCAGTCAATCCCCTGATCATGTGTGATGACAGAAAACAAATCACAAATGTCTATAGTTACCATTAGTAGGTTATCATCATACATTTCTTGTCTAACTTTCCCAAGAAAGTCCCAAGAATCTCTCAGCAATGTTACCCTGTTCTCAAGCACGTTTAACTTTAAAATCCACAAATTTTGCAATACTAAATGTTTTTGATGGTTTTGCATCCACTATTGGGCATGGGGAGTGGTAGTGGTGGTGATAGATTTGTGAATTTTTGGGATCGCAAAAATTGTTTGGATCCGTGGATGTACTGTCTCCAAAAATACGTGTTCCTCTAGAGAAATCTGCCTGTTCAACACCAACTCAACCAATGTTAAATCAACATTTCTGTAAGCAATGTTGAGTTCATTATGGGAGACTTCTGTATAGGTATCACTGTATAGTAGTTCAAACATCCTGCTAATGTAGTCATTAGCATCCATTATCACCAGCCCCCCACCCTTGTCCGGTTTCATGATTATGTCCCTATTAGCAGAGAAGACAACGAGGTTAATATTATAAAAAATACGTGAGAGGATTTTAACATTTATAATCCTGAGTCACATCAGCATTAGCTGTGAATGGGCTGACTTGTTCCTGAAGGGAATGAGCTTTGTCCTAGCTAAAAGGACTAATAGTGGAAACAACTTTACAGGTAAAAGTTTTCAGTAGAAAATTTAATTTGGCAGTAAAATTTCAAAATGGGGCTGATACTGGGGGGTTATCGATGTTGTTAAAAAGACCTAGCACATATACCCCCCCCCCCCCCGATATCCTGTGGTTAGTTTATTTGAGACATTGTGTGTTAAAGAAATTAGTGACCTTAGATCAGGACAGGATCGTAACACAATAGGGAATTTAACAGGTCTATATTACCGAAGTGAAAAACCCTATTCCTGAATACCTAAGCGTCGACACCTATACCGCTAACCGCGAAAATCCCAAATGCACTAAACTGCGAAAAAACAAATATCGAACTTTCATAGTTGGCCAACCCCACCACCCACTGCATACTACCTACCCAAAGAAAATAAATAAACCACACACATACACTAACCAAACCCTACTTCTAACCTAAGGTAAAGCACCAAAACCCTACCTCTAACCCTACACTAAACCCCACATACACAACTAACTATGCACTATCCTTAACCCCTCCCTAACCGTAAGGTCCGTAACTACCGCACACGTCCCGTACACACTTACACCCAAACAAAATAAATAATCCACATACATACATTTAACAAAACCCTACCTCCAACACTACACTAAACCCCACATACACAACTATCTATGCACTATCCTTAACCCCTGCCTAACCCTAAGGTCCGTAACTACCGCACACTTCCTTTACAGACATACACCCAAACAAAATAAACAATACACATACATACACTTAAAACAATCCTACTTCTAACACTACACTAAACCTTACATACATTACCTATCTATACACTTACCTTAACCCAAATCCTAACACTAAAGTCCTGTCTATTGCACACTTACCTTATGAAGCTGTACTGCAGATGAGCCAACCAAAACAAATCGACATTTCGGAATTTGCGGTTTTGTACATTCAGGATTTCCGTACTTCGCGCAATACGGGTCGACGTCTTCGTATTCACTCATACTTTTTTTTGCATTCGTAATATAGACCCAATTTAACACCCAATGAAGTGATGCTTTTTGAAGACATTTTAGCTAATAGAGGCATTAGAATTATGAAACCGGACAAGGGTGGAGGGCTGGTAATAGTGGATGTTAATGACTACATTAGCAGGATGTTTGAACTACTATACAGTGATACCTATACAGAAGTCTCCCGTAGTAAACTCAACATTGCTTGCAGAAATGTTGATTTAACATTGGTTGAGTTGGTGTTGAATGGGCAGATTTCTCTAGAGGAACACAAATTTTTGGAGACAGTACATCCACAGATCCCAACAATTTTTGGGATCCCAAAAATTCACAAAACTATCACCAAGCCCCCACCCCCACGCCCAGTAGTGGATGCAAAAGCATCAAAAAATTTAGTATTGCAAAATTTGTGGATTTTAAAGTTAAACATGCTTGAGAACAGGGCAACATTGCTGAGAGATTCTTGGGACTTTCTTGGGAAAGTTAGACAAGAAATGTATGACAACCTACTAATGGTAACTATAGACATTTGTAATTTGTTTTCAGTCATCCCACATGAACAGGGTATTGACTGGTTTTGTGACTACTTAGTCAAAAACACAAACATGGACTGTAATGCTGTCTGTACTTTGAGGGCGTGCCTTGAGCTTGTGTTAGAGAACAACTTTGTGAGCTTTGAGGGGAATTTATTTTAGCAGAGGCAGGGGGTAGCAATGGGTTCATGCTGTGCCCCTGTCTTTGCTAACGTATTGCTAGCCCAGTGGGAGGATCTTTTTGTCTTTAATTCACCTTTTAAAGACTGTTGGGTGCTCTATGGCCAATGTTTAGATGATGTGGTGCTATTTTGGAAAGACGGTGAGGATAGGCTGAATGAATTCTTTCAATATGTTAATGAAACGACACATTTTCTGAGATTTACCATGTGTATAAACAGCGATGTGCTTCGCTATTTGGATGTCACCATTAGAAAGGATTATAATAACAAGGTTTTCACATCACATCTTTATAGGAAGCCTACTTATTCTAATTCCTTGCTGCACTATAATAGCTGGCAAGTACCTGGTGTGACCGGCTTGTTTTTTCACTTCTCTTGTGTTTGCTGAGTTGCTTTGTGGTTTTGCTTACTAGTTTATGCCCTGTTGCCAGCTTGAGGCTTGCAGCATGGCTTTTTCTTTGTTTCTGTACAGACTGTCAAGTGTGGATGCATTTAAATGCATCATCTTTAGGGATGCATTTAAGTGTCTGCTTCTCTTGCCCAAATTGGCACTGCCTTTTTCCCTAGGAAATCATTGCTGGTGCTAGTTGTTTTTGTGTGACAGCACTGATTGCAGTTGTGTGGGCTTTTTTTTTTTCAGGCTATGTCTATAGATATAGATGTGTTTCTTTTTTAAAGGGATTGTGACAGGAGTTTAGTTTACTGCATGTGCATAACTGTGTTTTGGGTACTTTATTTTCAGGGGTAGGCATAAGTGTGTATGTGCTGCTTCTGTAGACTTCAGATAACTTACCTTCCTTCTGACTTGTTCCAGCAATCATAACTGTATCTTATGCATCCTCCTTGGTCACAGTAAGGATACTTACCTGACTCCTGGTGTCTGACTTTCACAGTTTCCTCCTCAGGGGCTGTCCAGTTAGCAGCCGGAGTACAACTGTGGAAGGGACCCATAGATTTTGGAAGCTGGGTGGTTGTGTCTTGGTCAAGACACAACCCATAGGCTACTACAGCAGTGAGGAATTCAAACATCTGCTAATGAGGGTAAGTGCAACTTATACAACTGTACTTTACTGTGTGTGCCCATGGTAACAGTAGAACCTATGCATGTTACCTGTCCATCTGCTTTGATGTTCTTCGTGTTTCACTGTTGCAGTCACTACATTTGAATAATCTGCTGGCAGGTTGCCCTCAGTCAGCCTGAATTACAAAGTCTTGGATCCTGCGTCGGTTGCTGTCTTCTCTTCCATGACGTCAGGTCATCAGGGGTATAAAACATGCAGCCAACACCATTTTCGTTAGTCTTTCTTGCCGTGTGGTGCCCGAAGCAGAAGCATTTCGCAAGTGCCGATCGGCAGACTACTGAAATGTTTGAGTTTGAGTTTCAGAACCAAAGTCTTCACTAAAGCTAAGTACCCCGTTGGGGAAACTTTTTTTGTTGCTCCTTACTGATGTCAGAAAAAGTTAATAATTGTATTACTTGTGGGAAGCAAATACCTCATAAGGATTGCCATTTATACTGTATTCCTTGCCTAGGCCCTGATCATAACGTGCCTGGCTGTCGGTTATTGCCACATTTAACCAACGCACTATTAAGCGTCGGTTTATTTTTGCATCAGAGTATTTTGGAAACAAATTTAACTACCCAGAAATGTCGTCTGATAGCAATCCGACTACCGGAGTACATAAAAAACGCAAAGAAAAGTACAGAGACAGGCAGTCGAGATCCAAAACCGATGACGAAGCTTCTCCTAAGCCAGTCACTGGTACTCAGTGAGGCGCTTTCGCTGCCCCTGATACCTGCTACCTTCGAGTCGCAGGCCTCTACCAATACCCACGTGGAGTCCAGCATGCACAAGATACTCAAGGTATTGGACCGACGGATGTATCTCCCTCGGATGGGTCCGGAGCCGCTGAGCAGGCACCGGCTTCTGAAGGTGTATTCAGACCTCAACATTTGTATATCAAACCGACGACAGCTGCAAAACGAAAGACAAAAGCAACTTCTAAAACTAAGAAAACGATGCATGAGCCACATGCGCAGGCCTCTATGCCTAAAAAAGAGATGATCAGAATGGCTGAAAACCACATTACCTTAATCAGGGGTACCCATCCCCCTCCAGATAAGAGGCCTAGGCAAGACACTGATTATGAATCTTCAGATCAGGTTTCTATTTCTTCTGATTCCTCTTCTGATCAGGAATTATCTATTCCTACCTATGAGGACTCTGATGCAGAGGAGTCTATACCATCTGCATCTCCTCCTGAGGATTATTCATTTGGAGAAACCTTGCATACTTTGAGGGAGCATTTTCACTGGGAGAGTCAAGACTTCTCAGAATCAAAAAAGAGGCTCAGGGATTTCCTCCTTCTCCCTCAGCACAGGCCTTTAGCCTTTCCCCCTGTTTTAGACATTGTGGATGATGTGTTTTTGGAGTCAAGCTTGACCCCTGACTCCTTACCTCTGGCTCCCAGTAAGCCGGACAGATATTACAGGGTCCCTGACTCGCATACATTTTTATTTAGAAACCCTGCTGCTGATCCTGAAACTATTTCACAGGGTCCAAAGGGAGTTAAGGCCTCAACAGCAAAATATCCTACCTCCTCTGACACAGATTCAAGGGTACTGGACAGATGGGGAAAAAAAAGCTTTATACATCTGCAACCTTGGCAATCAGGGCCTTAAACTGTCAATTTCATATGCTTAAGTACCAACAACATGTTATGGGATTGCTGAAACAGAAAATGATGTTGATTTCAGAATATGCAGAAAATAAAGAATTGCAGGAATTATTGTATGCAGCTGAACAAGTTGGAAAACATACTTTGCAATGTGGTTTTGACTCCTTAGAGGCCTCCTGCAGGGCCGCAGTTACAGGATCTGTGATTAGGAGGCATGCATGGTTAAAGAAGCAGAATTTGCCTGATCATGTTAAAACTAAATTGCTAGATGCACCTTTACAGCATGATTCTCTGTTTGGTAGTAAGGCAGAAGAGGTTTTAAAGAAAATGGAAGACAAAGCTAAGTCTGTGCAAACTGTTAGACTTCTTACAAGTGCAGCCACCTAGATTCAGTAGACACTGGCCTACAAAAAATTGGTCCTTTCCCGTGTCAGACAGAGCTCAAAGGGGCAAATCCAGACGCCCTAAGGGTTCCAGATACCAGGCGCAAGATTCATACAGGTCAAAGCAATGGGGCACTTCTACCTCCAAATCTGGAGGAGATAAAGTGCAAACCTACAGAAAACAATCCCAATGACTTCCCTCTGCCTACTCCAAGCACTTATCTTTTGGCAGCACCCATAGGGGGAAAGTTAGCACTATTTGCTCAAAATTGGCAGTTAATAACCCAGGACAAGTGGGTACTAAACATTGTATCACAGGGATACAGATTTCATTACCACATTCTGCCGATGGCAAATGGTTGGCCAGATCTGCCACAAAATCAATGGGCAGAGGCACAGAAATAGGTTACTTCCCTCATGGACATGGCCATTCAGCCAGTACCAGAACAGGAAAAAGAACAAGGTTTTTACTCAAGACTGTTCTTGGTACCCAGAAAGGACAAGGTCTGGCAGCTAGTACTGGATTTATCGATTTTGAACACATACCTGGACATTCCAAAATTCAAAATGCTGACTTTGCAGCAGCTTCTGCCCATACTGGGCAAGAATGCTTGGCTGGTGACATTAGACCTAAAAGAGGCATACCTGCATGTCCCAGTAAGACAATCGTGCAGAAGATACCTCAGATTCAAGGTTGGCTTAATGCATTACCAATTCTCTGCACTGCCCTTTGGCTTATCTACTGCGCCCAGGGTCTTTACAAAGTGCCTAGCATCAGTAATTGCATTTTGCAGACAAAGAAGTATACAAATATATCCTTACTTAGACGACTGTCTCATTCAAGCAGAGAACAAGGACATTCTTCAACACCTGGCGTTTATGAAAAGGCTTTTAACATGCTTAGGGTACACAATAAACGAAAAGAAATCACAACTGGTACCCTCTCAAAAGATAAAATTCGTGGGTGCAAGCTTGAATACAACTGCCCAGATGGCTTACCTCACACCAGACAAGCAAAGGCAACTGCTTCAAACTGATGGCAACGAAGACCCAGTTATCTGCAAGACCAATTCTGCAGGCTCTGGGCTTCATGGCATCCTGCATCCTACTGATTCCATATGCAAGACTGCATATGAGGAAACTTCAGTGGTACCTGAAAAGTTTATGGAGTCAACATTCTCACAGTCTGGAAGCAATGATTCCTGTCATACCCTGCCTACAACAGGAGTTTCTATGGTGGGCGAAGGCCTGTCACCAAAACATGGGACGGGCCTTCACTCTCCCCCCTGCCAGCCAAACCTTAACAACAGACGCATCGGATTAAGCCTGGGGGGCCCACATGGCAGGAAGATGCATTCAGGGCATATGGACCCCAAAATAAATGCATCTGCATATCAACCAGAAAGAGATGCTAGCTGTTCAAAATACCCTAACAGCCTTCAAGGACTTACTTCATCCAGGACAACTACTGATAGAGACGGACAAAACCACAGTCATGTGGTATATAAACAAGCAAGGGGGCATACACTCACACCCCCTTTGCAGATTAGCCATGGCACTGTGGGACACAGCTTTGACCTTCCAAATACATCTTCAAGCTTTATTCCTGCCAGGAAAACAAAATACACTGGCAGACGATTTAAGCAGAAACCTTATGGATCCTCACGAGTGGAAACTAAATCCACAAGTCTTCATCGTGATAACAGAGAAATGGGGGAGCCCAGACATAGATCTATTTGCCTCTCCTCAAAATTATCAATTTAAAAGATTCTGCACAAGGACTTATCACAGACAAGCATGGAAAGTGGACGCCCTATCCTTCAGTTGGAAAAAAACTATCAGTTTACGCCTTTCCTCCTCTGCCTGTTCTCCCCAAGGTCCTCCTAAAAGTCAGACGAGAAACCAACGATGATACTAATTGCCTCGGACTGGCCTCGCCAGTACTGGTACCCAATTCTAAGGAACTTGTCTCAATACCCAGCTTGGACCTTACCTCAAAGACCTCAACTACTGTCCCAGCAAAAATATCAGATCCTGCACAATCAACTACAGACATTGAACCTGGCAGCATGGCTGATCATGTAGTTATACAAACAACACCTCTCAGTAAAGCTGTGATGGATGTCATTTTGGGAGCCAGAAGGCCTAGTACTAGAACATCTTATGCTGACAAATGGAAGAGAATTCTATGCTTGGAATCGAGCACAAGGAACGAATACAGCAGAACCAAATATTCCTCAGATATTACAATACTTAACTGAGATGCTTGACAAAGGCCTATCTTTCTCATCAGTCAAAATCCATGCCTCTGCCATTTCTGCTCATTACAATACAGAGCCACCAATCTTTTCTCATCCTTTACTAAAGCAGTATCTTAGAGGAGCCAACAATTTAAGGCCTCCTAGAAGATCACCATTACCTGCATGGGACCTCAATAATGTGTTGGAAAAGCTCACCCTGCCAGCATTTGAACCAGCTGCTACCGCTGATATAAAGTACTTGTCATGGAAAACAGCTCTGGTACTAGCAATTACTTCAGCAAGAAGAGTTTCAGAGCTACAGTCCCTCATGGCTGTAGAGCCTTTTATCATATTTTACCCAGACAGGATGTCGCTGAGAACAAATCCTACTTTTATGCCTAAGGTGGTTTCCAGTGTGGCTCTTAACCAAACAATTCACCTGCCAATTTTTTATCCAAATCCGTAGAACAAGGGGGAGAGAATTCTGCATTCCTTGGACGTACACAGACAGCTAAGATTCTACTTGAGCAAGACTAAAGCTCTAAGAAAAACTGAGCAATTACTAGTGTCATATGCTGCAGGATCAGATTGAAAGGCTTTTTCAAAGTAGACAGTTTCAATGTGGATAAGCCACTGCATCCATTTCTGCTACTTACACCATGGTAAACCTGTGCCCAAGGGCACTAGGTCTCATTCCACCAGAGCTGCAGCTACTTCAGCAGCCTTTCCCAGAGGAGTACCAACCAAAGACATTCTAGAGGCTGCTACTTGGAGTTCTGTTCACGCCTTTACAAAGCATTATCATTTGTCTCTCTACTCTAAGTCCAGGGCAGGCTTTGCCACCGCAGTGCTGTAGGGCCTTATAACCGCACCTTATGCTGTTTAGCTCCAGCCTCCCAACCATAGCTTTGGGATTCTACCCAAATGTAATGACTGCAACAGTAAAACACGAAGAACATAGTACAGTTGTGTACACTTACCATAAATGTAGATATTCGAGTGTATTCACTGTTGCAGTCCAGGTTACCCTCCCGCCATCCCCCTGTCATTCTGGAGTTTATCTTTCCTTCTCTATCTTCTACAACTTATCTGGTGTATTTGCTTGTAGATGAAGGTAAAGTTTTTATTGATGCACGTATATATATATATATATATATATATATATAGATATATATATTTTTTGCTACCTTTTTGGGGGCATCTGACATCGGGGGCAAGAAAAACTAAAGAAAATGGTGTCGGCTGCATGTTTTATACCCCTGACGACCTGACGTCATGGAAGAGAAGACAGCAACTGACACAGGACCCAAGACTTTGGAATTCAGGCCGACTGAGGGCAACCTGCCAGCAGATTAAATGTAATGACTGCAGCAGTGAATACACTCGAACATCTACATTTATGGTAAGTGTACACAACTGTACTTTATATGGACAGTGAGCTTACAGATGATTGTCTTGATGCCTCCCCGATCATTGCAAACAGGGAATGTGTCTTTGTTTAAAGTGTTTTTGTATGGTTTATGTCCCCTCTGCCTGCACTACCCAACCTGAGGCTCTGCTCCCACTTCACAGATCTCTAAATATACTACCTCCAAAGCTCTCTTCAGATTGATGTGACACTGTAGATATACATATGTTTGTGTGTCTATATTTATATATGCATGTTCTGTATTCTTATCTTGCCTTCATTCTTACATATGGATTCGGAGCCGATCCTCTGCTCTGACTCAGCAGATTACAAAGCTTGAAGTCTCTAAGTTGGCTCGTGGCAAGGTAGGTATCCCATAATGCATTAGTAAGAATCCCCAGATCTTGTTTGCCACGTCTACGAGATCAGAAGTGCTGTCTTTCTTGGCTGTGGCTAAGTTGGAATTTTTTGCTTATTCAGATTTTGTGTGTTTTTGAATTTTATTGCCAATTGTTGGCCTTTGCTTCCACAGTCCTTTCCTTAGTGGTATCCCTTTCTTTCTGTGTGCTAGTTATTGCTAAATTTTCTTAGGCATAGGTTCATTTTTTTAGTTAGAACCTATTCTAGCCTTTGTCTGTTGCTTGTTTGTTCTCTTTCTCACCTACCCCTCTGTTTAGGGCTAGGCCCATTTAAGTTAGAGGACCTTTTTCTCTCTTCCTATTATCTTCTACGTTTATTCTGTGATTGTTGTTGTGACAGTATGTCTAAGGAGTCTAAAGACCATAAACCTTTGGGTTTCAAGAAATGTCTTAAATGTAAATGTCCTTGACTGATGGGCACAGTATTTGTGTTTATTGCTTGGGAGCCATACATCTTCAGGAGATATGTACTTTTTGCCACTCTTTTAGTTCCTGGGTTCTCCAGGAAAGGAAGAACAAACTGATCTTGAAAGGTCTCCTTAAACCTTCCTTTGAGGAAGATTTAGCCAGTTCTTCCTCTTCTCATTCCAGGTCTCCCTCTTCTAAAAAAGAGAAGGTCAAGTCGGTGAAAAGACAGTCTCCTACACCGACTGTTAAATCAGGACCTCCAGAGAAAATTGCCAAAATTGACAAACCTTCTACCTCTTCGGCTCCTCTGCCTTTGGAGCTGGATGAGGTTATCGACATAGACTGTCCAGTTTCAGCCCCATGTTTTTCAGAGCCGACAGCTGAACCTATACCTTGGAGCCGGTCAAGAGATTTATTACCAGTATCCCCGACACTTCGATCTCCAATTTTGCAGAGATCTCGATCCCCTACCTTGTCTTCCAGATCCTCCAGGAGTCTTTCTGAGGAGGATGTCGAGAGAGTGGTGCTTAGACTTTTGAAGTTGTCGGTGCTACCAGATTTGTTCGTCTGCTCTGACCCAATCAGTTCCGGAGCCATCTAAACCTGTATTACTTGCTTCTGTTCCTCCTCCGAGCCATACTGGTCTTTTGGAGCTAGTGTTATTGGTGCCGTTTGTTGTGGAACCATCGGTTCCAGTACCCCAACTGTCTGTCTCGGAGCAGAGCTCCGCTCCAACAATTTCGGTGCCATTACTGGTGTCTAGGAGTCGAAGCTCACCAGTCGGCCCAGAGGAGGATGCTCAGACCCGAACCTCTTCGATTCCGAGCCTACCTCCCATTGCATCATCTTGGCTGAGCTCGGATCCTACATCTGTCTCTGAGCCTATCGCTCCGGAGCCGGGGGCTAATTCCGCTTCCTCGGAACCTGTGATGTCCTCGGAGCTGGAGAGATCTGCCTTGAAGATGATGAGGAGCATGCTGTCTAGATCTTCAGCTCCACACAAGGGTATCGGTGCTCTTTCCCCTCAAGCTCCAACCTCTGTCTCAGCACCATCTCTCTCTCTCGACAGCAGAAACCTGCAGCCTCAGGAGCCCCCCTTGGGTGGCCCCCAGTCTTCCAAGACCTCCCCAGAATACCCTTCTGAGGAGCCCCCTCGGAAGAGAACTTGCAAGAGGAAGCACGTAGACTCTCCTGATGAGTCCATCACATCTGACACTGACCTCGAGGAGTCAGAAGGGTCCCCTAGGTCATCCTCTGATGATATCTCCTTCGTAGATATCCTAGAGATCCTGAAACAGAGAGGCAGCTTGCCCGTCACCCCTTCTGATGAGGAGTCATTGTACCTGAAGGCTTTCGGGTCTCAACCTTCAGCCTCTTGGGTGTCGCCACCTTTCATTGAACTGTTAGATTTGGTGAGTCGAAAGGTGTGGGAACCTCCTGATGCTGTGGAACCAGAACCCCCTAAGGCCGAACAAATTTTTTCTAGCTCCTAGAGAAAGAGTTTTTGACCAAAGGTGTGTCTCTAGAGGCCATGGTGGTGGCAGCAGCCACAAAGAAGGAACTAGCAGAAACTTCCTCATATGTCCACCCACCAAAGAGTCTCGAACAATGGACATATACGGGAAGTGTATTTTTTCTTCAGCGGCTTTTACACTCACATCTCTGAATTACCTCACCCATTTCACTAGGCTTCAAAGAGATCTCCTAAAAGAGCTAGGAGATACTCTCCAAGGTACTTTAACTGATGGAGTCCCTGAGAAGGTTACTGCTCAGTTGTCTACCTTAAACTCTGTTGTTAACTCCTCCATGAGGCTGATATCTTACGCAGCAGATGGAGTGAGCAGGGCAGCAGGTTCAAGAGTTTCCCTTAGGAGACGAACACTCCTGGATGCACTTGTGTAACTTTGCGGAGCCCTTCAAATCTACATTTACCAATGCCCCCTTTGACAGTTCCTCTCTGTTTGGACCAAAGGTAAAAGACACACTCACCAGTTGTAAGCAGGAAGGGAAAAATCCCTGTCGTGGGAGTACATGTTTCTGTCCTTTCTAGACCATACCCTAAAGGTCAGAGAGGCGGTAAAATATGGCTCAAGAAATCTCAGAGATTTTTCCCAGATGCACAAGGTGATTCCTTCTCCAGTGGCAAAGGAGGAGGAAATAATGGTAGACGCCCTAGAGGCAGGGGGGGGTGGTGCTGTGATTCATTTCATGGATGGGCCCAACTACGCTTCTATGGAGCCAGTCGGGGGTCGCTTATCTTTGTACCCAGAAGTCTGGCATGACATCACACAAGACAAGTGAGTACAAAGAATAATTTCCAGAGGATACTCCATACCCTTCTCTTTTCCACTCATCTAACCAAGAAAAATCCCAGATGTTCCACCCAATTACAGGGATCAAGCAACTATAGAAGTCCAAAAGTTGCTTCAAAAGAGAGTCATCCAAACTGTCCCCTCAGACCAGATAGGATTTGGAACTTACTCCAGATTGTTTTTAGTGCCAAAACGAACAGGGGACTGGAGGCCCATCTTGGATCTCAGCAAGTTAAATGAATCAGTGAAGAAGTTCAAGTTCCGAATGGTAACACTGCAGTCTACACTCCCTCTGTTAGGAGTAAGACAATTGGATGTGCTGCATAGACCTCCAAGGTGCGTACTACCACATAAAAATGGACAGAGCATCAAGGAGTCATTTACGCTTCCGGCTGGGAGCCAGTCATTACCAATTTCGTGCTCTGCCCTTTGGTCTCACCACAGCCCCCAGGGTGTTCACCAAATGCATGGTGGTAGTAACGGCTCACTTGAGACATCTTAGATTCAAGTGTTTCCATACCTGGACGACTGGTTCCTGAATGCCACCACCAGGCACCTACTTCTACAAGCCAGGGATTCAACCATCCGAGTCTGCACTCAGCAAGGCATTACTGTAAATTGGGAAAAGTCTGCCTTGTCACCTTCTCAATGTGTGACTTTTATAGGCGCAGAAATAGGCACAGTCTCAATGATGGCTCACCTTCCTTCAGACAGAGTGCAAAATCTAAGACAACAAATTTACAGCCTGCTTCCCCAACACAAGGTCAAAGTGAAGACAGTGCTCAGACTTCTAGGAACCATGGCCTCTGCTATAACTCTAGTTCCGCTAGCCAGACTGCATATGAGAATTCTCCAATGGCTACTTTTTTCCCAGTGGTCTCTTCAGCAACTGCCTCTGTCTCATCCCATTTTAATAACGGAATCTTGCAAAAAGGACCTTCGTTGGTGGATCCAGTCCAATCAACTAACGATAGAGAGACCATTCATTCCTCGCCAACCTGTTGCTACTGTGACCACGGATGCCTTCCAGATAGGGTGGGAGGGGCATTAACTAGGAAGGACAGTCCAATGCACATGGCAAGAACACAAGACTCACTTGCATGTCAATGCTCTAGAGATGAGAGCAGTGCTACTAGTGTTGCAGGCACTTCACGATTTACTTCCTCTAGGGACAATAGCAATCCAATCAGACAATATGTCAGTGGTATGGTATATAAACAAACAAGGAGGAACAAGATCCTACCCCCCTATGTCGAGAGGCTCTTTGTGTTTAGCAGTGGGCGATATCTTCCCAACGCTTTCTAGTTGCAACGCATATCCCGGGGAGAATGTGATAGTTGACAAGCTCAGCAGGGCAATCTTGATGCCTCACGAGTGGTCTCTGAATCAGAAAGTCGCGGAACAGATTTTCCGCAAATGGGGACAGCTTTGCTGTGATCTGTTTGCCAGCCCAATGGACATCAACTGCAGCAGCTACTTCACCCTTACCCCCCCCCCCCCGGGGAGACACTGAGAGACACACTTGTCCACAATTGGCCTTCGGGACTTCTTTATGCTTTTCCTCCCTTAATGCTAATATTGAAAGGGATCCAAAAAGCAAAGACTTTGGGAAGCAGAATGATTCTCATCACTCCTTACTGGCCTTGTCAGATTTGGTTCCCTTTTCTCGGGCCTCCCCTTCTGTGGACGATCTATGGACTCTGAACCCAGTACCAGATCTTCTGACACATATGTCGAGGGTTGTCTCCACACCCTCAACTTGACAGTGTGGCTGCTCCACTTCCATCCCTAGTCAGGCTTCATGATTTCTCCCTGGCGGTTACACATATCCTGACGTCTTCTCATAAACCTTCTACGAGAAAATTGTACGCTAGAAAATGTTAAAGATTTTCTTTCTGGGCACAAGCTAAAAACGTAGATTATACACAGCCTCCATTCCCTTAGTGTTAGAATTTCTAACCAAACTTTTTCATCAGGGATCAGCTGCTGCTACAATCAAAGTTCAATTAGCAGCTATCTCCAATTTTCATTTGGGACAATATGAACGTCATCTTATGGCTCACAGATTGTGTAGATCATTTTTGAAAGGCACTACCTTACTAAAACCTCCCTTTCAAGAACCTATATCTCCCTGGGATCTAAATTTTGTTCTTTAAAAACTTACCTCACCTTCTTTTGAACCTTCACATACATGTGATTTAAAGTACCTTTCATGGAAGACCATTTTTCTGGTAGCCATTATGTCTGCCAGAAGAGTGTCAGAGCTGCAAGCAGTCTGTCAAACCTCCTTACTTGATATTTCAGAGAGAATTTTCATTTGGGACAATATGAACGTAATCTTATGGCTCACAGATATTGTAGATCATTTTTGAAAGGCACTACCTTACTAAGACCTCCCTTTCAAGAACCTATATCTCCCTGGGATCTAAATTTTGTTCTTTCAAAACTTACCTCACCGTCTTTTGAACCTTCACATATATGTGATTTAAAGTACCTTTCATGGAAGACCATTTTTCTGGTAGCCATTACGTCCGCCAGAAGAGTGTCAGAGCTGCAAGCAGTCTGTCAAACCTCCTTACTTGATATTTCAGAGAGACAGAGTTTCCCTTCGCACTAATCCTTCCTTTGTCCCCAAGATTTGTTCTCAATCAAATATGAATCAAACTATTGAATTGCCAATCTTTTTTCCAAATCATTCAAACAAAGCGGAATATAAGTTTCATCAACTTTATGTACACAGACAGTTAAGGTTCTATCTACATAGAACCAGAGAGTTTAGGAGATCAGACCAATTATTTGTATCCTTTTCGGAGACTAGGAAAGGAATGCCAGTCTCCAAGATAACGTTATCAAACTGGATTTCAAATTGTATATTTTCTATTTACTCTTATAATGGCAAAGAACTCCCATTCAAAATTAAAGCTCATTCCACCAGATCTATATCCACATCTGCCGCTTTTCAAGCCAGAATTCCAATGGACAGTATATGTGCAGCAGCAACTTGGACTACCCCTCATACCTTTATTACTCATTACAAATTGGACTTGGCCTCCAGGGGTAAAGCCGTCTTTGGTTCCACAGTTCTTAGGAGTATATTCCCGTGAGCCACCCGAGAAAAAGGTGCTAGGGACGCTGTCCCATATATAAGAATGAAGGCGAGATAGGACTACAGAACATAAAGAAGTTATTTACTCACCATAATGTTCCATGTTTGTAGTCTATCTCACCCTTCATTCTTACGAACCCACCCACCTACCCCCATCCATGTATCCTTGGAGGATCTGGAGACAAGATAGTATCAATCTTCCTTAGAGTTGGAGACCTTTCATCTTTGTTTTTCCTTGTGGAAATACCTTGTATCACTTTTATAGACAAGCAGCAAACAAGATCTGAAGATTCTTACTAGTGCATTATAGGATACCTACCTTGCGATGAGCCAACTTGGAGACTTTGAGCTTTGTAATCAGCCGAGTCGGAGCCGAGGATCCGCTCTAAACCCATGTGTAAGAATCAAGGGTGAGATGGACTACAAACATGGAACATTATGGTGAGTATATAACTTTTTTATGTTGACCACATGTGCTGTCCTCACAGCCATGATATGTAGCTTGGTTAGCTTTTGACTTTAGGGATCATCGCATGCAGGTGTAGTGCAGTATTCAATACAGTCTCAGAGTTCGGTGTGTCATGAGTTTAGATTTGTCCATACTGTATCTTTTTGTATCTCTGCACAAGTCCTTATTTTGAAGACAATGGTGCCTCTGACACAGGTGCAGCCAGTGGCCTAGTGAGCACTGGTGCTATGTCTTTATGTACAACTGGTGGGCTATATTGGTTGTAGTGGCCCAGTCAACACTAACCCTATAGATGTTTACTGTACAAGCTTTTGTTCTTCCGTCAGCAGTTTTCCACAGGCTGGTGCTGTCTGAATCTTTTGATTCCAAGATACCCCCTCTCAACAAGCAATCTTCCAACTAAGAAGTCTTAAGTCATAACCCTTCTCTAGAGCTAAGCAGGAGGGGCTGCCAGGAGTTGATACTGATGCTCTAATCCTCGGCGGCTCTGATCAAAAATCTACCAAAACAGCAGAGGCCACCAAAGCAGACACCCAAACAACCACCACCTCAGAACACAACACCTGCAACACATAGACCTCACAGTCAGTGTGTCAAACAGTCGCAGCCCTTAAGGACAAACACAATGCCAGACACACTAGTCATTGGTGACTCCATAGTCAGACACACTGACGTCCCGCTCACCAGACTGAGTAAGGAGAAGGTCACAGTAAGCTGCCTGTCAGGCGCTAGAATCCGCCACATAACGCAAGCACTCAGGTCTCTCAACAGCAGGTACAAATACGACTCAGTCATTGTCCACGCTGGTGTAAACGACCTGAGACGTACCTCCTTGGACTACATGAAGAGAGACATTGAGGAGCTCTCTGATTATGTAGCCCAGGCAGGTATGACCCTGACCTTGAGCAGTATCCTACCTTCACCAAGAATGATGCCACAATACAGAGATAAGATGATCAGCTTTAACAATTGGCTTAAACTCTGGTGTCATTCAAAGGGATCCAATGTCTGTCTGCCTGGGATGACATGCTGGACAAGCCACGCTGCTTTGCAAGGCGGCTTGCACCTGTCACCCTGGGATTCGGATATTGGCAAAGGCTCTTGCCACCCCATAGTGCCTTTTTAGGCAAGGCTCAAATTCTAAACCTACCACCCTAGAACACAAAAAGGAAAAAACTAAGGGTAATGCTGCTCAATGCCAGAAGTCTAAATCTCAAAATGCACGCTCGAGGCCCTTCTCAGTATGGAGAACGTCGATGTCTGTGCAGTGACAGAAACCTGGTTCAAGGCTCCTGAGAGCACCCCAGCACTATCAGGTTTTACCTCTTATCATGCGTTCGGCCCCAAAATCCGGACATTACCAAGAAAGGAGGGGGGTATCCATATTCATCAAGGACACCCACACCTCAAGACTGGTGGCAACACACGATGCATCGGAGACCATCCAGGTGCAATTAACCATAGGCAAGACTGCTCTGCAAATTGTAGCATGTTACAGGCCACCCTCACAAACTCAGGAACCTCACATGGCCTTCCTGAAAACACTAGAGGGGATAAATGTATCACCAAACACCATCATACTAGGTGACTTCAATTACCCTAATATAGACTGGGAACACTACTCAAGCCCAAACACCCTAGCCCAAAAGTTCCTGGAATTCATAAACTCAAATGCCATGGAACAACCATCCCCACAAGAGGAGAAAACATACTTGATCTCATCATCACGAACATGGGAGCACAATGTTCAACACCTGAAGTATACCCCTCACTGGTGAGATCAGATCACAAACTAATCTCGCTGGAGGTCCTCATCCCACCCCCACCTGAAATAAAAAAGACCACAGTAAAGAACTTCTCGAAAGCCGACTTCACACTTCTAAAGACTAGTGTGGTCTCCTTTAAGGCCCCGGAGCCGGCGGAAAACAGTACTCAAGCCGCTGAATCACTTACAAATGCCTTCTACCAGCACCTGCAGGACTGCATGGATAAGGCAATCCCAAACAAAACAAAGACTCTTTGTACCAAAGGCAAGCGTCCAGTCTGGTGGACCCCAGCCATAAACAAACTCTACAACAAAAGGAGGAAGCTACTACAAGATAGAGCAAAATCCTTAAAAGGTAAGACACCCTTGATCACTATAAGTAAAAAACTAAGAGCTCTCATAAAATCATCCAAAGCAAATTTTGAGAGAAAAATAGCTAAAGACTCAAAAGACAATCATAAGGCCTTCTTTAGCTATGTTAGAAACCTGGGAGAAAACTCCCAGATATGCTCAGAACTAGTTCAAAATGATGTGAAGATTACTGATCCTACAGACATTGCCAACATACTGGCTGACAGGTTCAGTGCAAACTTCTCCCCAAAGGAGAGATATCTATACCAGCGATTGCAGCCCCCAAACATCTCCAACGCCCAAGTGAGAACTGCTCTCTCCAAAGCAAAAAACACAGCATCCATGGGACCTGATGGTGTCCCCGGCTGTGTGCTCCACGAACTCAACGAGGAATTAAACCCACAGCTAGGACAGCTGTTTAATCATAGTCTTACCTCTGGATACGCACCCAGGAGTGGCGCACTGCAACTGTGGTCCCACTTCACAAAGGCGGTGCCTCCACCGACCCTGGAAATTACCGGCCCATTAGCTTGACAAGCCTTATCTGCAAAGCTATGGAGAGGATCATAATGGACCTCATAAATAAAGACATAGGGAATTTGCAGACTTTGGATCCATCCCAGTTTGGCTTTGTTAAAGGCAGATCATGCCTTCTAAACTTGGTTGACTTTTTGAAACAGTCACCAAAGCCATTGATGAGGAAAGGCAGTCCATACAGCCTACCTCGATCTGGCGAAGGCCTTCGATACAATACCCCACTCGGGTATCATTGAAAAACTCATCATCTTAAATGTTAACCCATACATCACAAGATGGGTTGCAAACTGGCTGAGTGACAGAACCCACAGGGTCAGAGTTGCTGGCGCCATGTCAGACTCAAAGCCTGTCACAAGTGGTGTACCACAGGGCTCAGTCCTGGGCCCACTCTTGTTTGGCATCTACTTTTCGAAGTACAAGCAAACACAGGAGGGTTATGGCTGACAAAGTTTGCAGATGACTGCAAACTGGCCATAGTAGAAAACACATCTGACACAGATATCCTTCAGAAGGGTCTCACAGAAACGGATAACTGGTGCCAGAGCCATGGCCTAAAGTTAAATGCCAAAATGCATAGTCATACCCTTCGGGAAAAACAAGGTTACCCCTAGCTACCAAATAGGTGGCAATCCACTGAGCACAGAAGAAGTTATCAGGGACCTGGGGACCCAGGTTGATAGTAGTCTGTCATTCGACACCCATGTAGCTAAAGTAGTTAGGAAGACCTTCTACATTGCCCACCTTATCATGAAGGGATTCTCATCTAGATCAAGGGAGGTCATAGTCTCCCTATACTCATCACTCATCAGACCAATGATTGAGTACAATGCCCCATTCGAATGTATCTGACCCGACACTTGCAGCAGCTGGAGAGGCCACAAAAGTTCCTCACCAAAAGGATAAAGGGTCTCAAACATCTGTCCTATGCTGCCCGACTGAAAGAACTCCAGCTCTATTCAGTCGCTACGCTGCTCAGAGGTGACCTTTGCCTAACATACAAGGCCATGTCAAACTCAGATTTGATGAATATGCTTCACCTCAAAAATCTAGATCCGTCAGAGCCACAAGGGCGGAGACTTAAACCTCGACACGGCTATTAATAGGACGTGCTGGAGGGATAGATTCATCACCCAAAGACTCCCTATGCTGTGGAATAAAATCCCGGTATATGTGAGGCAGAGCACCTTGCTGGCCTTGTTCAAGAGAAATCTTGACCAATGGATGGGAGATCGCAGATATACCCCAGGGATTACCTCAGTGTCACTGCTCGACAGAGGCACAGCAAAATAATGGGTATAGTTCCCCATACTAAAGGGGTGGCGTAAGCCACAAAACTATGGGCTAGGCTTGTAAATGCCCTCGGGCAGATAGCCTAGTATGAACCTATGAACCTATGAACCTATTGAAGCAGGTGAAGACCTGAACGTTTATCCTCTTACTGTTTTTACTTTTCTGCTGAGTACAGAGATGAGATCTCATGTTCTGTGGCTTCTGCTATAAAGGACTGTACCTTTTAAGAAAGCCCTAAATATAGTGCAGGAGAAACATTGGCCTATGAAAGCACTGCAGTCATCACAGAACAAGGCAACATGAGGTCTTTCAGGCTTCTGAGCATCTTTCAGGTAATCCTACTTTGGTAGGCTGAAGTTGAAATGTTAGGCCTAGAGAGAATGGCCTGTTAACCTCTGTTTTTGAGGAAGGACATGTACATATATGGTATTCCCATTTTCTAGGAGACCATGTTGTTAAGAGATTTCAACAGATAAAGTTGTCAGCACAGCAGTTTTATCAAAAATTCCCTGATTCATTTTCTGGGTCATGTCTTTTACCATTTTCATGGGGGAGCAACGCTACATGACACAAGTATTGTACTATTAGGACAGTTTTCTAGATAAGGTTGCATAGGTGCCTGTAATTGTGGAATATTGTAGAGATTTCCATTTGATTAGAGTTGCTTCTGTGATGTGACAAGCAGAAGTGTAGGCATTAACATTTGCTGACATGCTTTTTTTAGTTCATCCTCTTCAAAGTAATTTTCAAACAAATTTAGAACCCAAGATTCTGTTGCTAATTGTAGGCAGTACCACAGTAATGTAATACATAAAAAGGGGCATTCATTCTTACCTTTCGGCAGGTTGGCTCTGCAAGTTGGGGAAGAAGCCCTACAGTTCTAAATGGTGATGAAGATTTGCTTCACCTCAAGAGCATGCTATAGTGGTTCTGTTAAGCAGGACGTCAACAGACCCTCAGGAGCAGTTACTAGGCCAGGGGCATTGTCTTTGACCTTAGTCATGGGAGGATAAGACGACTTTTCTTCTCTTCCGTGAGTGCAGACAACAGAAATTGTCCTGTAGAGCACCAAACAAGAAAGCATAGCCAGTGGATAACTTCCTTAATCTAACATTTCTGTTTGTATATGCTTTCTCTTCTATACCTTTACTCCTTAGGGTAATTCATAAAATAAGGGTGAAAGGCCAGGAAATGATACTAACTGCTGCATTCTGGCCAAGATGAAATTGGTTCTTCCTTCTGCTAAAGATGGTAAGGAAAAAACCATACCTGCTACTAGCACGTAAACCAGCTGATATTGTTCGGGGGAGGGGGCCATTGTTACACCTGCATCTGTGTACACGCAGGCTAACAGTATAGGCAACATGGCTTTGTTACCCTGTGGCCACCTTTATCCAGAAGGCATGCTTAAAGTAATGAGGAAGGTAAGAGGCCAAGGACATCCTAAGTAGCTACATTGATGAAGTTTTTCCCTATGGTGCTAAAGGGAAGACCAAAATCCAAAATTTGTAGAGGTATCTATGGTTCAACAGTATTTCCGTGAGTCATTTATCGCTGGATTTAAGTATGCCTCTATCAAGGTACATCTGCAAGCAAGCCATTGCAACATATTTGGCTGTGAAGCTCTCTTTAACAGTTATACCTACTGTGAAGCAGTTACTAAAAGGTATTCTACACGATTCCATCCATCAAAGAGGTCACTCCTGTGTGGGATCTGAATCTCATCCAGGTAAAAACCTATTTTCCCTTTAAAACAGCATGCCTCAAATGCCATACTTGGAAAAGTGACTGTTTCTAGCTTTTCCTTCAGCCTTACAGATATTAGAGCTAATATTTAAAGAGTTGTTCCTAATTTTGCACAAAAACATAGTGAGCTTTTGCACAAATCCTTTTTTACATGCCAAAAGTAGCTCCATAAGTGTTCCTAAACCATGCCATTAAACTGACCTTTTCTGATCCACAGAACAAGCCAGAAAGTATTTTTCATTCCCAGGATGCCCACAGACAGCTAAGATAGCTGGACAGAACCAATATATCAGCTGACAGAACCAAGAACTGTGCAAGTCATCGTTACCCTCTCCTCACACACCACCATCATCACCCCTACCAATCACGCCAAACTGCTAGGCCTGGAAATTGACAGTCACCTTAAGTTTGACATTCACATTTCCCAGACGATAAAAAAGTTCATAAAAAACTGGGTCTACTCTATCGCAACAAACAGTTTCTCTCCAACCACTCCAACATTACTACAGCCAGGACGCACCTTCTATCCACCTTACTCTATGCCTCCCAAGTGCTTACCAATCTTCGAAAAACTGACCTAAACAAACTTGACAGCTGTTACAATAAGATAGCTAGATTTGCCACAGGTTCACCTTCTAGAACCCACCATTGCGAAAGCCTCAAAAAGATTAACTGGTTAGAACTCCCGCTATTACTTCAAGTCAGTCAGCTATCACTCTCACACAACGTATTACATCACTCAGACAACACCCCAGCCTTACAACTACTTCAACCCTACACCACTACCAGATCCTTAAGATCAAGCACCCAACACCTCCTTAAGGTAACCAATTTTAACAATGAGGCAGGTAAATCCGTCTACAGCCACTACATCTCTAAAATCTGGAGCTCCCTTTCTGCCCCATGTAAGTAACAGCTCCTCAACCCAATTCAAGAAACTACTCAAAATACACTTCCTGAATAATAGACTGTTCTTGTACCACTACAGGCTAGTAATTCATTATTTTTTGCTATTATCAACTAGAGTAATATTGTAACTACAGGCTTTTATTGTCCATATGTTTTGATGTAAAGTCTCATCATTGACAATAAGACTGTTGTACATCCATATTCTTTAAGGTGTAAGAAATCTGTCATATGTATGTTGTCAAACGCGCCTTTTTGTTATACTAGCCGTCTTATATGTTAAAATTGCTGTGGAGCTTTTCTCCCCGGGCCCCCACTGAAAATGGACTTATATCCAGCGGGACTCTCCTGGTTAACAAATGTAAAATAAAATAAATAAAACAAGAAGGAATGTCGGTGTCTATGCAAAGCATTTCCAAATGTGTAGCTAATTGCATATCCTGCTTAACACACTTCAGGGACTGATTAGATGTCATTCTGCCAGGGACACAGTAACAACCACTGCTTTCGTTGGAGGTTCAAAACAAAAACATCCTGTGGGCAGCCACACGGTCCTTATGGTGCATTTTTAAATGGGAAATTCAGTCAAGAGCATGGGCTAAATTTGCCTCTCCAATCCTCTTCTGAATCCTAGACACCCACCCAACAGTGGGGAGAAAAAGTTGTAAGAATCATCCCTGTTTTGATGACTGCAACAATGATCCGTATCCCACCACATCTGCGTGTTTCCTTTTTACCTATTACATCCAGAAATCCTTCCCCTGTCCATACTTGTGTATTAAGACTTATTGTGTACTACAAAAATTACATTTCTTTATCAAAGTATATACTGTAGTATAATTGCAGTACAAATGCCTTTACTAGTCTATGTACTCGTACTGCAAGATGTTTTAGCAACTTTTTGCCAGTGTTGCACTGATTAATCTACAACTGCTTTTGTATCTTTGATTTTATTTTTGTCTTCTTAATGTAAGTTATTCTTTAACCGTCTTATACTGCTTCATATACTTTTTTTTTAATCTGGTTGTACACCCTAGCTTAAGCCTGAAAATGGTCCACTTGGTTAGTGTATTGCCTCAGTCAACAAATGCATAAATAAATAAGCAAACAAACATAGTATAGTTATGTAAGGATATTACTAGTGCTCTAGTTGGGTCATCGTTGTAGTACCAGATGTTCATCGTGTTTCACTGTTGCAGTCATTACTCTTGGGTTATCCTGCTGGCAGGCTACCTGTAGTCAGCCTGAATTCCAAAGTCCTGGTCCGGCATCGGTTGCTGTCGCCTCTTCCCTGACGTCAGTGCGCCAGGGGTATAAAAGATGCAGCCAACGCTATTTTATTCAGTCTTTCTTGCCGCACGGTGCCCGAAGCAAAAGCAGTTTGCAAGTGCCGGTCGGCCGACTCCTGAGATTTTCAAATCGAATTTCAGATCTGAAGTCTTCAATAAAGCTAAGTACCCCATTGGGGAAACTTTTTTTCTTGCTCCAGACCGATGTCAGAAAAAGTTAACAATTGTATTTCTTGTGGGAAGCAAATACCTCATAAGGATTTTCATTCTTACTGTATTCCTTGCCTAGGCCCAGACCACGATGTTGCTAGCTGTCGGTTTTGTGCTAGATTTAACCATTTCAGCTCATTACAATACGGATCCACCTATTTTTTCACATCCACTGCTAAGGCAGTATCTCAGAGGGGCCAAAAACATAAGACCTCCAAGGAGAGCTCCAGTACCTGCATGGGACCTCAATTTTGTCTTGGAAAAACTCACACTGCCTCCTTTTGAGCCAGCCAGTACAGCTGAGATAAAATACTTATGGAAAACAGCTCTGCTCCTAGCAATAACTTCAGCAAGAAGAGTCTCAGAGTTACAGGCACTAATGGCTCTGGAGCCTTTCATTATTTTCCATCCGGACAGGGTTTCTCTAAGGACAAACCCAACATTTATGCCTAAGGTAGTGTCCAGTGTGGCTCTTAACCAAACCATACACTTGCCTACCTTTTATCCAAACCCGCAGAATAAGGGGGAGAGACTTCTGCATTCTTTGGACATACACAGACAGCTACGCTTTTACTTGGACAAAACTAAAACTTTCAGAAAGACTGAGCAACTCTTAGTGGCATATGCTGCAGGATCACAAGGAAAAGCTATTTCAAAGCAGACTATTTCAAAATGGATAGGCCACTGCATTCGTTTCTGCTATTCACAACATGGCAAATCAGTGCCCATGGGCATTAGGTCACATTCTACCAGAGCAGCAGCCACTTCAGCAGCCTTCCTCAGAGGAGTACCAACCAAGGACATTTTGGAGGCTGCAACTTGGACTTCAGTGCACACTTTTACAAAGCACTACCACTTACCTCTTTACTCTAAATCCAGAGCAGGCTTTGCCACTGCAGTTCTGCAGGGCCTCATGGCCACTCCTAATTCTATTTAGGCCCAGCCACCCAACCTCAGCTTTGGAATTCAACCCAAGTGTAATGACTGCAACAGTGAAACACGATGAACATAGTACAGTTTTGTACCTACCATAAATGTAGATGTTAGAGTGTATTCACTGTTGCAGTCCAGGTTACCCTCCCACCATTCCCCTTTCATTGCTGGGACTTATCTGTACTTCTCTATTCTATACAACCTATGTGGTGTATTTGCTTGTAGATGAAGGTAATGTGCATGCTTTTTTATGAGCAGAATTTTTAGCCTACCCTTTTGGGGGCACCTGACATCTGTGGTAAGAAAAACTGAAGAAAATGGCGTTGACTGCATCTTTTATACCCCTGGCGCACTGACGTTAGGGAAGAGGTGACACCAACCAACGCTGGACCAGGACTTTGGAATTCAGGCCGACTGCGGGTAGCCTGCCAGCAGGATAACCCAAGTGTAATGACTGCAACAGTGAATACACTCGAACATCTACATTTATGGTAGGTACACAACTGTACTTTCCTTTTCTCTATGCCCTCTTCTTCCCAGGAAGCATCCTAGAGCTGGGGTAGGTTTCCAGGAACTTCCCCACTTTCTTTATTCCTCCCTTTTAACACCTGTCGCCACACTTTTGTCCAGCCTTTCTAAAGAGAGACACACTTCTGGAATGGTCCTCCTTCATTCCTTTGGGGGCAAAAAAGTACTGAAGATAGCATAGGCTGAAACTACCTTTATACTGGGAACATGTACACAACTTTGGGGGACTCCCTAGATATCCATATCCAGACTCTACCTTCAGCAAAGATCCCTATTGTGGTGTTGCGATAACTGCAACAGAGATCCTCTTTGAACATTTACTATTATGATAAGCTCCGTAGCCAGGTGTGTTTTTCTGGTCCACTTCCTTGATCAACAGTATTTAATCTTTGCTTTTAGTAAAGAACCGTCCATTTATTAGAATTAAATAAGTAAAAAAAAAAAGATTTGCTTATGTGTTTTTGCCTGACTTGGGGCATTTGGGTGAACATCTCAGGAATCCGTATTCATTAACGGCTTGTTGACACCCCACCCTCCATGCTCTATTGACTCCTTCATTCACCCTGCCCTACTGGAACAGTACTCCACATCATGCTTTGGAGGTCTTTCTGTACAGGAAAAAAAATAACCTTTTGTAGACCACAGTTATTGAGTTGAATATGAGCTTCTGGTATCCATTCCCCTTAGCCTGTGAGTATGTTTACATAATTACTTCTCTCTCTCTCCAGGCTCTCCCTGCATGCCCGTTGTACATTGCTTGCCATTCATGTGACAGTACTGTAATGGATGATTCATAGCTAGTGTTAGTCTTCATTCTTCAGTCTTCTGTCCTTGCCATCACCACCTAGATTGGTAGATTTAGTCTCCAGATCCTGGAAGCAGGTTTCAGTTTCTTCTTTGTCCTCCTGTTTGTGGGACCTATCTTAATGTCAGATGCATCATTAGTGAGATGGTGAGCCAACTTTGGCATTGCCCTGGTCCCAAGGCCATTGGGATTAAATTGAAGGGCATTTCCATTTCTGTAGAAGCTGCGTTAATGCTCTGACCTTTGCTGACGAGGTTGGATAGTCGGATGATGCGATATCTGAACAAGGTGGGGCATGGGAGGAAGCTTGGTTACTAGGTCTGGAGCATGCTCCCTGTGTGCTCTTGAGGGAAATTGTGCTTGGTGCAGGAAGCTTTATCTGAAAATACTGTGTGAATCCATCTTTACTCTGTGACCGTCCCTCATTGTAGTCAGTGGTGAGGTTTGAGTTTCCTTGATTGCTGGCCCAGAGTAGGGACCCATCACATAATGGAGGCTGTTGGGTGGGATATTAATTGAACTTCAGTAGCCTGTGGGCAGTTGTCACTGAAGGTGCATGTACTTTCAGCAACCACAAGGTAAACATACAGAGGTTTCATTTTCACAACAGTTTTATTTATTTTTGTTAGTAGATGTCAGCAGAGGATTTTAGCAAGGTGACAATGTACCAGTTGGTCATGGTGTGCAAAAGGACTGGTGCATGCCAACCTGACTAAAGAGGAAATGATTTTAGCCTTAGTTACAGCTGCAGCACAAAAGAGCAACCTGGAAGACAGTTAGGCTGGTGATGGGGATGTGCAGTGTCTAGAAACACCACAGTTTAGCTTTTCCATAGAGGACTTAAAAATCCATCTGGAGTTAGAGACTTGAACTAGAGGCCAAACATTTGGAAGTAGAATCAGCGGAGAGACTCAGGCGTTTGGAGGTTGAAGAGACTGCAGCATTTGGAGCCTGAAGAAAAGGAAAAAATGGAGTTAGAATCAGCAGAGAGACTGCAGCATTTGGAGGCTGAAGAACAAGAGAAACAGCACCAACATTAGAGAGAAATGCTGACTCTTCAGCAGGGTCATGGAGGTAATGGGAAGGGGAATAACTAAATTTCAGGAGCAATAAAGGTCAGTAAATTTTTCCACAGTTTACATAGGGTGATTTTTGATAATTTTATTCATGTATTTGAAAGAATATGTTGACCCAAGGGCTCTGGGAACGGTTTCTGACCCCCCCTTACTCCATTGTAACTGCTGTTTCTAAATTGTCTGATACTGATTGCTTAAATTATAAGGTTAAACAATGCTTACTAGAATAGTCTAACACTTGAAGCTTACAGAAAGAAGTTTTGTGAGCATAGATGCAAGGCAAAAGTGTATATGATTATATTTCTGAATTAAGCACTTATTTTCATAGGTGGATGAGTGGGTGTCAGGTCATCACTTTTGAAGGGCTGGCAGACCTTTTGATGCAGGAAAAAGCCCTTAGCACTTTGCCTGAGGACATAAGAATCTGGTTGGTAGATTGGAAGTGTAACTCTGCAGATGAGCTGGGTAGAAAACTGGATTTCTGCTTAGAAAGCTTGGCATCACTGTACTAGAAGGGGATACCATGTGCTGCACATGGTTATAGGGGAACCCATGGTGGGCAGCCTAAACCAACCACCCCAAAAGAGTACACCAGTAACAAGGGAAGCCCACTAGTTCAGGTACATGGCCAGGACCAAATGTTAGATATTTTAAATGTAACCAGAGGGGCCATGTAGCATACAAATGTCCACTGAGGCAAGGTGGGGAACAAAAGGTGAAGGAGCTAGCAAGTGGGAGTAACAGCATGCCAGTGGTAAGTTGTCTGGAGACAATAGGGGTACCAAATTATCAGCGAAGTTTGTATCCTATTTTAGTGGCTGGAAGATAGGTCACTGCCAAGAGAGACACAGCATCTGACATAACCATTGTGAAGCCTGCAGTGGTTAAAGAGGAGCAGTATTTGCTTAGGTAGTCTACACTGGTCAGAACTTTAGGAGGAAACCCATTCCAAATACCTTTTGGCCAGGGTTCACCTTGACTGGGAGGGTGGAAAAAGAAACAAACAGGTAGGTTTGTTTGAAGATATCCCTGCAGATGTCTTGATAGGAATTATTTTGATATTGCAATACCTTGTGTGCATGAAGTTACATGCAATCAGGCTTTGAAACAGGCATGTGGGTGAGGTAGCCTGGGGGAGAGACAAATAGACCCCACACCTGACTCTGAGGCTGGTGAGGTGGCTATTTCAGGGAGAGAGTTACCCCTATAGCAGTGAGCCTGAAGCCACAGATGCTGGTAGGTACTGATGTTCCCATGGACAGGATGACTGCAAGGGCAGAGAGTAGTAGTATTACTCAAGCTGTCAGTTAGGCACCACTGTAAGAAGAGACTGGGCTTCTGGTGGAAAGGGATCTGGGAAGGGTCACAAAAGTAGAATTGAGACAGGCTCAGCTTTCGGACCCTACATTACGAGGTTTGATGGCATTAGCTAAGGAGGCACCTGATTCTCAAGGAAAAAGAGACTGTATACTGGAACAAAGAGTTAGTGTATAGAGAGAGTGAACCCCTTAGGGAGGGATAAAGGGTGAGGTAATACAGCAGTTGGTAGTGCCCAGAGCCTACCTTCTGGCACTTCTAGCCATAGCCCATGATGTTCCTTTTGCAGGTCATATGGTCATAAAGCATACCAAGTGACGTATTGTGCAGAACTTTTATTGGCTTGGGATTGCAAGGGATGTAGCAGGGTACTGCAGGACCTGTGAGTAATGCCAAAAAGTAGGCAAGGCAGGATACAAGGTCAGGGCTCCTTTGATGCCTTTACCTGTGATTGAGGAGCCTTTTCGGAGGGTAGCTAATGGATATTGTGGGACCTTTGAGTACCCCAAGTTCCACAGGGAAGAAGTATATCCTTGTGGTAGTAGATTATGCTACTAGATACTCAGAGACTGTGGCTGTGTCCTCTATTGAGTCAGAGAAGGTGGCAAATGCTTTGTTAGAGATTTTCACCAGGGTAGGTTTCCCTGAGAGAAATACTGACAGACAGAGGTGCCAGTTTCATTTCAGACCTGCTGGCTTGTCTGTGGAAGCACCTAAAAACCATCCCCTACCACACCCAGACTAATGGTCTTGTGGAGAGGTTAAACTCTATACTAAAAACCACTCTACGGGTGTTTGCAGACCAGTTTGAGAGAGTAGGACAAATATTTGCTCCATCTGCTGTTTGCATACAGAGAGGTACCCCAGGAATCCACAGGTTTTTCACTCTTTGAGTTGATGTCTGGGCATAGGGTGAGGGGGGCCTTTAGGTTTGTGTTGAGTGGGAGGGTGAGTGTGAATCCCCTACAAGTCTGTTGTGGCATATGTGCTATACCTGAGGACAAGGCTTAGGGAGCTCATGGGCTTGACCCAGGAGAACCTGGCAGGAGCCCAACAGCAGAAGAAGGTTTGATGTGACAGGAATGCTCGAGCCCAAGAGTATGCTGTGCAACAGCAGTTTAATGGTGCTCATTCCTCTCAGACATAAGTTGTTGGCAGCTTGGGAGGGACCCTTTGAAGTGGTATGAAAGGTCAGTGATGTTAATTACATGTTAAACCTGCTAGGCAGGAAGCAGGGGCACAGATTGTAGCTTGTTAACATGATGAAGTCTTACCATGGTAGGGAGGCCCTGGTGCTGAATATTTGCAGTGGATGGCAAGAGGAGTCTGAGGGGGATCTGGTGACTGATCTCTTCAGTGAGGCTTGGACTGACACGTCAGTGGAACAAAAGGTGAGGCCATTCCAGCAGGGTACTATAGAAAGTTCAATGTTCTTTTATTCCCATGTTGCAGTATTCATAACATGAGGGATTCCCCACCTAGGCGACTCGAACATCTGGCTAGTGTACCAAAGACATTTACTACTGCAAGGTACGTGTGACATTGCACATAGGATAACAGCCAAAGAAGGCCATAAAATAGATGCCTGCACGTACCATCCTCAGAACTTCTCTGCTGCCAGTCTGAAAGCCATCCTCTACCATTTGTCTGATCGCCAAGTGGTTGCTGTTTCAGATAAGTACCCCATTGGGGAATTATTTTATCTTTTCTTGCTACTGCATGCTTTTTCAATGTTAATGTCATCCAAGAAAGGCATGTGCCATTGTGAAAGACAGATTCCACAAGAAAACCACAATCATTGTCTCTTCTGTCTGGTGTCCACTCGTGACTATAAGACTTGCGAGATTTGTTAGGGGTTTATCCCTAAGATGCTCCACAGTTGTCTTGCTGCCCTTAGCATCTACTTTAAGAATCAGAGACTCCATGGCTAGCACTGGCAGTGGAGGGTATGGCAGGTCTGTCTGATAAGCCTATGAAGAATAGGGTAAAAAGACTGGACCTGAATCTTTGGCTGCACCTCCGAACCTGGACGTCCCTCTCAAAGCCAGTGAAGGCCCAGAGGTCTGTTCGTTGCCTGGCTGTGTTCCTGCAGCGGGTACCAGTTTGGAAGCCGTTAAGGAGAGTTCTATTAGCATGTCCACAGAGGCCTTGTAGACATCCATTCAGGATGCTAAAGGGGAACCACGGCACACTACTTTGGATGTTCGTCGAAGTACTTCTCCAGGCTTAGCTATTCAGGGAAGTGCAACATCTGTGCCAGAACCTAGGCCTACATTGGCCCATCTATCCCAGCATAGAGTTGATCTTCCCCTTAAGAAGAAGCAAGAACAAAAACATCTTTCCTCCTTTCAGGATCATTCTCCAGACTGGCAAGCCTTTTTCTCAAGGAATTCTTAATGCTTTCCTAGGACTAAGACCTTCTTCTTCTCAAACTTCTATGACACTTTCTCCTCCTCACTTACTTAGGAGTTCTGCTGTAGAACAGAGGGCTTTGAGGAAGAAATTTCATCCTCAGATGAGTCTTTAGCTTACTCAATACAAATTGACTCTCCCTTAGGATGTTCTTCATGTTTCACTGTTGCAGTCATCACATTTGGGTTGTCTGCCTGCAGGTAGCCCTCAGCTGGCCTGAATACCAGAGTCTTGGATTCCTGCGTCGGATGTTGTCTCTTCTTCCATGACGTCAGGTCATCAAGGGTATAAAACATGCAGCCGACGCCATTACATCAGACGTTTTTGCCGTTCGGTGCCCGAAGCAGAAACAGTTCGCAAGTGCCAGTCGGCCGACTCCTGAAATTTTTGTTTTTGAGTTTCAGAACCCAAGTCTTCAAAAAAGCTAAGTACCCCATTGGGGATCCTTTTTCTTGCTCTAACCGATGTCAGTAAAAGTTTCTTACCTGTGGAAAGCAAATACCTCATAAAGATTTTAATTCGTACTGCACTCCTTGCTTAGGCCCAGACCACAGTGTCCCTCGCTGTCACTTTTGTGCCTTGTTCAACCCCTGAACTATTCGTCGTCAGACTATCTTTGCAGCAGATTATTTTGGCACTCTGCGTCCGTACTCTGAAATGGCTTCGTTAAGCCATCCGACCACCGATCTTCCAAAAAAAGTAAGGATAAAGACAGAGACAGACCGCATAGGTCCAGAACTGCCGATGACGCTTCTGTTAAGCTAGTCGCCAGTCTGCCGGTACTCAGTGAGGCGCTTTTGCAGCCCCTGATGCCCACTACTTCAGATTCGCAGGCCTCTACTGAGACCCATTCGGAGTCCAGTATGCCGCAAGATGCTTCTTTGACTATGGAACCTGAGGATGTCTCTACCTTGGATGGGTCCGAAGCCGCTGTGCAGGCACCGGCTTCTGAGGGTGTATTCAGGCCTGCAGACTTGCATTTTAAACCAATGCCATCTTCTTCATCCAGGCCCAAAACTCGCACCACGCCTAGAAAACCAACGTCCAAACCGCATGCTTAGGCCCATACGCCTAAAAAAACAAATACTTAGAATGGCTGAAGACCTTATTACCTTAATTAGAGGAAGCCAGCCTTCCCCTTCTAAGAGACCTAGAACTGATTTTCCTTCTGATTCTTCTGATCAAGAATATGATATTTCTGTTTCTTCTGATTACCAGGATTTGCCTTTATCTACCTATGAGGATTCTGATGCAGAGGATTCCATTCCCTCTGCTTCCCCTCCAGAAGATTTTTCTTTTGGTGAAACCTTGCACACTCGTAGGGAGCATTTCCGCTGGTAAAGCCAGGATTAATCTGACACCAAAGAGAGGCTTAGGGAATTCTTACTCCTTCCTCAACACAGGCCTTTAGCTATCCTTCCTGTTCTGGACATTGTAGATGATGCTTTTTTGGAATCTAGCCTTTATCCAGACACTTTACCTCCAGCTCCTAGAAAACCTTACAGATATTACAGAGTACCTGGCTCTCACAAGTTCCTCTTCAGGAATCCTACTGCAGATCCAGAGACCATTTCCCAAGGACTAAAAGGCATTAAGGCTACTGCTGCCAAAAATCCTACCCCTTCTGATAGAGATTCTAGAGCCTTGGACAGATGGGGTAAGAAGGTATACACTTCTGCTACTTTGGCCATTAGGGATTTAAATTGCCAGTTTCATATGTTAAAGTACCAGCAGCATATTATGGGACTACTTAAACAGAAAATTATGTTGATTCCTGACTGTGCTGAACACACAGAATTACAGGATTTAATGCATTCTGCAGAACAAGTTGGTAAACCTACTTTGCAATGTGGTTTTGACTCTTTAAAAGCATCTTGCAAGGCTGCTATCACTGGGTCTGTACTTAGAAGATATGCTTGGCTTAAGGAGCAAAACTTGCCAGATCATGTTAAAGCTAAATTACTGGATGCTCCCTTAAACCAAGACCTCCTGTTAGGCAACAAAGCAGAAGTCGTCCTCAAAAAGATGGAGGAAAAAGCTACATCTATGCAAACTGTTAAAGATCTCCTACATGTGCAGCCTCCCAGATTTAGTAGACATTGACCTTCAAAGAATTTGTCTTTTCCAGTCTCTTCCAGGCCTTTTCAGTCCAAACCCGGGAACAGCAGACCACCTAGGTTACAGTCTCAGGCTACGCACAGGCCTAAGCAGTGGGGGGCTCCTACTTCCAAATCAGGGAGTAGTAAGCCACCCCCCTACGGAAAAATGGCAGAATGACTTAACCTTAACCCTTCCAAGCCTTGCTCAGCTGCTAGCCCCCTTAGGAGGAAAACTCGCCCTGCATGCAAAAAACTGGGAATTCATTACCCAGAACAAATGGGTATTGAATGTAATTTCCCAAGGATACACATTCCACTTCCACACCATACCAACCCCAAATCAGTGGGCGGAGGCCCAACAGCAGGTTCTCTCTCTTCTAAGTATCAGGGCTATTCAACCAGAACAAAGGGGACAAGGTTTTTATTCAAGACTTTTCCTGGTACCCAGAAAAGACAGCTCCTGGCATCCTATCCTAGACCTCTCTATTCTAAACACATTTCTGGTAATCCCAAAATTCAAAATGCTAACACTTCAACAGCTGCTTCCTATATTAGACAAAGATGCCTGGTTGGCAACCTTAGACTTAAAGGAAGCTTACCTGCACATTCCAATAAGGGAATCTTGCAGGAAATACCTATGCTTCAGGGCAGGCTCCATGCATTATCAGTTCTATGCACTTCCCTTTGGCTTATCTACTGCACCCAGAGTATTCACAAAGTGTCTTACTCCAGCCACTGCACTTTGCAGGCAGAGAAATATTCAGATATAACCATACTTGGATGATTGTCTGATTCAGGCAGAAAGCCACGACTTGCTATTAAAACATCTGGCATTTGTGAAGAAACTTCTAACCTCACTGGGGTACATCATAAACGAAAAGAAATCTCGCCTAAGTACCCTGCCAACAGATTGTATTCCTGGGAGCAAGCTTGAACACAACTTCCCAGATGGCTTTCCTCACTCCAGAGAAACAAGTTTATTTGACAGCCTACTTCAAACTACTGGCCAGAAAGGCCCAGCTATCTGCAAGGAAAATTCTGCAAGCCCTGGGGTTCATGGCCTCTTGCATTCTACTAATTCTGTATGCAAGATTGCATATGAGGAAACTACAATGGTATCTAAAATGCCTATGGTGTCAACATTCTCAGGACCTGGAATCGGTGATTCCTTTCATTCCTCGTATAAAGAGTTCCTTTGGAGGGCAGAGGCCTGCTACCACAACAAGGGACTCCCTTTCACTCTACCCTCTGCCACCCAAACCCTAACAGACACATCAGACTATGCATGGGGGGCTCACTTGGCAGGGCAGTGCATTCAGGGCAAATGGAACCCGAGACAGATGCACCTGCATATCAAACAAAAATAATGTTAGCTGTACAGAATTCCCTGATGGCCTTCAAAAACCACATTCTTTCAGGACAATTATTGGTAAAGACGGACAACACCCCGATTTTGTGGTACATAAACAAGCAGGGGGGAACCCACTCATAGCCTCTCTGCAGACTAGCCATGGCTCTGTGGAACACAGCCTTGAGCTACCAAGTGCACCTACAAGCTCAGTTCCTGCCAGGCAAGCTAAATTCACTGGCAGACCTAAGCAGAAATCTCATGGACCCACACAAATGAAAACTGGAACCAAAAATATTCATCCTCTTGAGGAACAAATGGGGGACTCAAGATAGACATGTTTTCCTCCCCTCAGAACTACCAATTGGACAGATTCTGCACAAGGACTTCCCACAATCAAGCTTGGAAAGTGGATGCCCTGTCCTTTACCTGGGGAAGCCTTTCGTTTTATGCCTTTCCCCCTCTGCCTCTCCTCTCGAAGGTTCTGCAAAAGATCAAACAGGACAAGCGAAGGACAATACTGATTGCACCAGACTGGCCACGCCAGCACTGGTACCCCCTCTTGTGTAGTATGACACTGCTGGAACCATGGCACCTGCCTCAGAATACCTTCCCTGCTGTCCCAGCAGGCGTGCCAGATTCTACACCCTCTGCTTCAAACCCTGAACCTTGCAGCCTGGCTAATTCCTTGAGCTCTCCAATAGCATGCCTCAATAAGCAGGTGCTAGATGTCATTCTCAAGGCAAGGAGGCCTAGTACTAGAAAATCCTATGCTGAAAAGTGGAAAAGATACTGTTCCTGGATCCAGACTCAGGGGATGGGCACAACGGTGCCCAGCTTACCTCATATTCTTCAGTACTTAACAGAAATGCTCCACAAGGGCCTGTACTTCTCGTCAATTAAAATTCATGCCTCTGCCATTTCAGCATATTATAATACAGAGCCCAACCCTCTTCTCTCACCCCCTGCTAAAGCAATTCCCTAGAGGGGCCAAACATTTAAGACCCCCCCCCCCAGGAGAGCCCCTACTCCAGCCTGGGACCAGACCTTAGCTTTGTATTGGAAAAGCTCACTCTCCCTCCATTTGAGCCAGCTGCAACTGCAGATTTGAAATTCCTTTCTTGGAAAACAGCCTTCCTTCTAGCCAACACTTCAGCAAGAAGAGTGTCTGAACTGCACGCCCTCATGGCAGTGGAACCCTTCATTATCTTCTATGCAGACACGGTTTCCCTCAGGACCAATCCTTCCTTTATGCCCAAGGTGGTGTCTAGTGTAGCTCTAAATCAGTCCATTCATTTGCCTACTTTTTTCTCTAATCCATAAAACAAAGGAGAACGAATACTGCACTCTCGGGAAGTGCACAGACAACTTAGATTTTATTTGGACAGGACTATGCCTCTCAGAAAATCTGAACAGCTGCTAGTAGGCTTTGCTTCAGGGGCAGAGGGGAAGGCCATTTTGAAGCAAACCATTTCTAAATGGATAGCCCATTGCATTAATTTCTGCTACAGGCACCATGGAAATCCCACCCCACAGGGGATAAGATCACATTCCACTAGGGCTGCATCTACCTCTACAGCCTTTCTCAGAGGACTCCCTATACCAGGGACATCCTAGCAGCTCCTACCTGGAGTTCCATACATACCTTCATCAAGCATTACCATATGCCTATTTTTTCTAAATCCAGAGCTGGTTTTGCCACTGCAGTCTTGCAGGGCTTAATAGCTGTCCCTAATGCTCTCTAACTTACTCCTCCCTCCATAAGGAAACAACATATCAACATCAAAGAGAGGCTTTAATTCTAGCCCTGCAAGCTTTTCAGTCTTCTCGCTGCCCTGGTCCTTTGAAACTGTTCAAGGACAACACCACAGTCCTTTGGTATGTGAACAAGCGGGGGGGGGGGGGGCACAAAGTCATACCTGCTCTGCAGGCTGGCCCTTCAGGCCTGGGAGATTGCTTCTCAAGCAAAGGTCACATTACTTGCTGTTTACATTCCCTCAGCTCAGAATGTTTTGGCAGACGCACTCAGCAGGTCCATGACACAAGCCCATGAATGGATGCTTCACAGCCAAGTGTTTCTGGACATTCTCCCCTGGAGGAATACTCCTCAAGTAGATATTTTAGCCTCCCCCTTGAACAGACAATTTCAAAGCTTTGTGCCAGACCCCCAGATTCTCTGGTAGGGAAGGTGGATGCCCTTTCATATTCATGTAAGCGGATGTTTCTTTATGCATTCCCCCTTTCCCTCTCATTCAGAAAAGTTCTGCTGAAAATACAGTAGGACAAACCAAAAATCTTGTTGGTGACCCCCCTTTTGGCCAAGACAGCACTGGCTCCCTCTTCTGCAGTTAGCCAAGCACAGCCATCACAAGTTACCTCACAGGCCAGATCTTCTCACAAAGGACAAGGGATCTCTTTTCCATCCACGTTTAGCAATTCTGAGCCTGACTCTGTGGGTGACAGGCTTCTGATTCCTTTCTGACACCTTTTTTCAGAGGATATGCTTCTAGTCCTGGAGGAGGCCAGGAAACCCAATACTAGGAGATCCTACTTGTCCAAATGCAAAAGGTTCTCCATCTGTAGTCTGAAGAAATGACGAGATCCATTTTCAGTGGACATTCCCGTAGTTCTTAGTTGTGTGAGTTACTTCAGGCCAGATTGGCTTACTCTTCTGTTAAAGCCCACCTATCTGCCATTTCTGCATGTCTGTCTCTATCTCCTTTTTTAGCTTCTAGGTAGGGGTTAAACTTTTCCTTAAAGGAGTCCTTCACTTCAGACCTCCCAGGAAACCTGTACCCCTTCCCTGTGATTTGATGTTTATACTGTGGTGGTGGTGCTGCGGTAGCATTGTCGCCTCACAGTTAGACGTTGCCCGTTCGATTCTCAGAGCGTCTTCTGTGTGGCGACATGCGTAAACGGGCATTCCTTCGTTGAAAGTTGTGCAATAGGCCCGGCAAGCCAGCACGTAAAACTCTACTGCCAATCATTAGCGCTGCGGTGACCCCTAACAGGGAAAAGCCAAAAGACACAAACAAACTGTAAAAGCTTACTCAGGCCCCTTTTCAGCTTGCAGTCTCTGCTTCTTTGATGTTTTGCACATGGAAGACTATTTTGCTGGTAGCCATCACTTCTGCTAGAAGAGTTTCTGAACTTCAGTCCTTAATGGCTTATCAGCCTTTTCCCATCTTCCACAAGGGTAGGGTATCTCTCCGTACGAACCCCTCCTTCATGCCTAAAGTGGTTAATAACTTGTCTCTTAACCAATCTAGTCATCTACCTACTTTCTTTCCTACTCCTCAAAATTCTAGCGAAAGTGTGTTACATACCTTAGATGTGCATAGGCAACTCAGATTTTACCTAGACAAGACCAAGTCCTTTAGGAAATCAGATTTTTCCTTTCATCCCAGGGCTCTGGGAAAACCTGTCTCTAAGCAAGCTATTTCCACTTGGATCCCCAAGGCCATTTCCTTCTGCTATGTGTTCCCGTGGAAAGACTGTCTCTTCCTCATTAAAAACACATTCCACTAGGGTTGTAGTTTCCTTTGGAGCCTTCTTCAAAGGTTTGACACTGCCTGTATTCTGGAAGCAGCTACATAGTCTTCTGTCCACACCTTCCCCAAAATTACAAGCTGGATACTATCTCTAGATCCAAAGCTGGCTTTGCCAGGGCAGTCCTGCATTCCTGCATGGGTTCATGGAGACTACTACTGCTCCAACCTCCCTATCCCTTCCATGAGCTTTGGTAGTCTCTCTCATGTTATGAATACTGCAGTATGGGGATAGAAGGACATAGAATAGTTGTGTAAAATCTTACCATAACCGTAGATGGTCCTTCTCTTCCATGTTGCAGTATTCTGTCCCACCCTCCTTCCCCCTTGGTTCATGCTTTTCTTAGGATGATACCTCTCTTACCTCCTGTCCTTGGACTGGTGTTCTGACTGGGGCATTCAGTTCTGAGAATGGTACGTACAGATGTCATTTTTATGGCTTACATCGGCTATTATCCTATGTGCAACATTGCACTTACCCTGCAGTAGTAAAAGTCTTTGGTATACTGGCCTGACATTCAAGTCACCTAGGTGGGGAATCCCTCACATTAGGAATACTGCAACATGGAACAGAAGGACATCTATGGTTATGGTAAGATTTTACAGAACAATTATTTCCCAATTATAGTACAATAACTGCTCCCCTCACAGACATAATGAGGAAAACTGGGCCAGATAAGGTAATGTGGAACCCAGCCTGCGGGCGAGCAGGCATTCCAAAAACGTAAAGGGACTTGGGGGACCCCCTTTGTTAACCAGTCCAGATTACAGCAAAGAATTTGTTGCAGGTGGATGCTTTGAACCATGGGGTAGGGACTGTACTCAGCCAGGTTTCCCCAGAGGGAGAAGAGCACCAAGTTGTATATCCCAGCCATATACTTCAGCCAAGAGGGAGAAGTGTTGTGCAGCTGTAGAAAAAGAATGTCTAGCCATAGTATGGACACTGCAGAAACTTCAGCCCTATCTGTATGGAAGGAAATTCACTGTGGTTAGACCACAATCTCTTAACATGGCTACATCGCGCCAGCCAGCAAAGTGCCAAGTTATTAAGGTGGCGCCTAGGTTGGCAGGCATATGATATGACAGTGCAGCACTGTAGTGGGGTCAGCAATGCTAATGCAGATGGGCTGTCAAGAGGGTGTAGGTTAATGTGTTCCCAGACAGGCCCATTTCACTCGAGTAATGTTTTTCCTGGGTCACTTGAAAAACTAGCTTGAGTTTTCAAAGGGGGGAAGAGGTGATATTATGAGGTATTGCCATATGTGGCAGGGAGAGTAGTGCAATACATGTGTAAATATGCCAGCATAGCTAGCTGGAGTTTTGTAAACAATTTTGACTATCACACTGATTTGTACAGATGTTTGAGTTAAAAATATATTTGTAAAGTTACTTGTGTTAAAAATGCGTCAACAGTAGGTCCTGCTGAACAGAAAGAATGTATGCATGTATATTAGGTTGTATTGTTGTAACTGATCCAATGTGCACATTTATCAGAGAACCCAGGAAGGGTGAAAAGTTTCAAATTGTGTAATAGCTTTCTGATACTGTCAGAGATCTTAGCCAAGTTGTGTGTGTGTTGTAGCAGAGTCAGGTGACCAGAAGTTATGTCATCCTCTAACCAGCATCTGGTTTCTTTGGAACCCTCGCAGCAGAACTTTGGAACCTGACAGGATATATCTCACATGTCCACACAGACAGACAGATGTCATCTAGCTTTTGCTGTGGTAAGACACTCAGCATACATCAGCTTGCCTTGCTTTAGTAAGAAGTTGAGAAATAGTAATTCTTTAGTCAGTCAAGAGACATTTAATGAGAATAGTTTAGTGTTGTTTTCTGCATCTGTGAGAAACTGTCCAACTATACTATTTGTTATATCTCTGTGGTTGAAACTCTGTTGTTTGTATTCAGTATTATCCTGTTTTCTGTTTTATTTATCATGAAATATTTTAATAATTTTCATTGTGGCTGGTCCTTTAGAGAAAACTTTTAACATCTTGAGAGTACTTATTCTTGTTTTAGTGACACTGTGGCCGCTACTGAAAACCTTGCTGCTTTGATCACACTCTACCATTTGCACTAGTATTAATTTTTCACAATATAATTGGGTACTCTTTGTAAGAGACTTAGGGTAGCTGACTGGTGGCAGCGTGATTACTTCAGAGTCTGGGCAGAAAGGAGCACAGCTAGTAAATCTGCGCCAGCTTTTTCTAGTGTGTGTGTGTGTGTGTGTGTGTGTGTGTGTGTGTGTAACTCAAATATCCAAGTGCGTGTGTGTCAGCTTCTCGTAGCAGGGATACAGAGCTCCAAGTGGTCAGTGTGGAGTTTTGTGTGGGTCTGTAGAGAGGAAGAGAGCCAAGCCCCTGGTCTGGAGCGTACTCCCTGTGTGCTCTTAAGGAAAATTGTACTTGGTGCAGGGAGCTGCATCTGAAAGTACTGTGTGAATCCATCTTGGGTCTTAGTGACTGTACCTTACCAGAGTCAGTGGTGAGGATGGAGTTTTCTTGATTGCTGGCCCCAGAGTAGGGACCTGTCACAACCTGTAACAATCTCTGACCTGAAAGTGTTTGCATATCTGTATGTTTGATTTTTAACTGCATGATGCCCTTCTATTCCTATGTTGCAGTATTCTAGGTGTGGGATTTTCTGCCCTCAGGTGACTCGTACGTTGGCTTCTATACAAAAGTTTCAGCTTGGCTGCTGTAATGTGTGTGGGATGTCACACGTAGGACCATAAACCAGGGGCCTTAAATGTGACGTCTGCACGCACAATCCTCAGACATTTTCAGCCGCAGACATTTGCATTGTACGATCGTCTCTTCACAGATGTCGCATCTTAAAGATAAGTAACCCATTGGGTTTCAGATTTTCTTATTTTTGATGATAGTTCCAGCTAATGCTTGGTTGTTGTAGCCTTTAGCTGATGGGGAAAAAAGGGAAAGTGCCAATGCGGGCAAGAGATACCCCATAAGGACACCCATGCCAGGTATGTTTTTTGTCTAGGCTGGGAACACGATCACTCTTCCTGCGCTATTTGTCAGTCGTTTGTGTCTAAGACCTTGCGCAGCTGGGTAGCAGTGTTGAATCTCTGTCTTGAGAACCAGCGTCTCAAATGGTTAGCCCTTAGGGTGGATCCTGCATCGGAGGCTGCACCTAAACCTGCGCGCAAGAAGGCCAAGGTTCCTATTCTTTCTTCGCCTGCCACTCTGCTTCCCGACACACTGCCAACTGCCGATCTAGGAGTTGAAGCGTGCTTGGAGGATCTGTCAAAGAAGCCGTTTCACAGCCGACAACTGGCATGTCCTCAGAGCTCACTCAGACATCGACGCCCTTTGAGGTCGAGGGGGAAACCAGTTTTGGTGGTACCTCTGGCAGGGATCCAGAACTCGGATGTGCTAATTTCCAGACCCGACGCCAGGCCTCTCTCTACATCTTCTCCGGCCAAAAAGAAGCAGAAAACTAAACATACCTCCACTTCAGAAGTCGCACCGGATTGGCAGGCCTTCATTTCTTCTCTCATGCAGGCCTTCATGGCCCTTAGGCCTTCAACCTCAGCCACCTCCACCATGCCTCTTCTAAGCCCTAGACCTGTCTCTGCTTCCTCCCTCCCATCTATGACCCCTCAGGTCTGGGAAGAAGAACACGACTCTTCTTTCTCATCATCAGAGGAGTCCAATTCTTATGATTCCCAGATTGCCTCCCCCCAGGAATATTGCTCTCCGGATGAGAAATCTGTGGAGGGGGACTCTTCCCCCTCAGGACATTACTTTGGGTGAGACCATCACTAAGATGAAGGATTACTTTAAATGGGATACTTCCTAAATGACTGACACCCAAAAAAGGTACTTTGAACTGCTGCAAGTGGAATCGCCCACCCCTTCTGCAGTTCCCCCTGTTCTGCCTGCTTACTTGGATGCCTTCACCGTGGCTTCTAAGGCCCCTGCCTCCCAGCCTCCAGCCCCTAAGCATCCTGACTGTTTCTATAAAGTACCAGAGGACCACAAATTCTTAGTTAAACCACCCTTGGCGGACCCAGCTGTTATTGCCACCACGGCAGATAAAGCAATCTAGACTGCTGCCATCTGACTCCCTGCTACCCACTGACAAAGACAGTAAGTACATGGATAGGATGGGTAACATGATGTACACTTCTTCTACTTTGGCTTTCAGAGCCATAAATTATCAGACCCACATGACCAAGTATGCATTAGACTTGGTCTCTCAAGCCGCTTCCTTGCCTGACAGTCCCAGCAAGACGGACATCTCATCCAAACTTTCCTTGGCCCAACAGGTAGCCAGGCACTCCATCCGGTGCAGCTGTGATGCTGCAGAAGCATCTGCCAGGTCTGCACCATCTGCTTCAGCCCTCAGAAGGTACTCATGGCTAAGACTCCAGAACCTCCCCGAGAACTTCAAGGCCAAAATCCTGGATGCCCCTCTGGACCACAGTGTGCTTTCCGAAAAACAATCCGCTGACTTTTTTAAAAATCTACAAGAAAAAAGCAAAGAACTCCAGGACATTAAGCACCTGCTGGTGTTGCCCATACCCAAGTATTATAGGAACTACCCTGCTAAACCCACCTTTGTCAGACGTACTCCACAGCCTTCCTCTTCCAGGTCCAGAAGAGGGGCTTAGAAGACCTACTACCTCCAGATCCTCTGCTCCACCACAGCAACCCAGACAGCCCTTTCAGGACAGAGGAAGTCCCAGTGATGCACAACTGCCTTGCCCACCTCCCCCTCTCAGCCCGCCTTTCCCACTGTCTTCCCCCTTTGGCAGTCCATCACTTCAGACCAGTGGGTCTTAAACATAATCCAAAAAGGAGAGAGAAACCACCCAGAAGAGGCATCTCTTCCCTCCCCAAAAACCAGGCCCATCTCATGCCACAAGTTCTGGCAGATCTTCTAAAGCTAGGCACCATAGAACCTGTTTCTCTAGGACAAGAAGGAAAAGGGTTTTACTCCCATCTCTTCCTGATCCCCAAAAAAGATGGCCCCTGGAGACCCATCTTAAATCTGTCCTTTCTAAACCTACATCTTCAGGTGCCCTCTTTCAGAATGCTGTCTCTCCCCACCCTGCTGCCTGTCATTCCAGCCAAGGCCTTCATGGTCATCCTAGACCTAAAAGAAGCCTACCTGCACATACCCATCAGGAGTTCCCACAGACAGTTCCTGTGTTTCTCTGACCCTTCCTCTCATTTCCAATTTACTGCCTTGCCCTTTGGTTTATCCACAGCCCCCAGGGTCGTTAGAAAGGGTCTATATCAAATAAATGAAAGTCCATTACATCAAATACCAAAACAGCAACACGTATTACTCGAACCGCAAAAATACCGAACGCACTAAACCATGAAATTTAAAATATCCGAACGTTCATAGTCGGCCAACCCCACCACCCACTACATACTACCTACCCAAACAAAATAAATAAACCACATGCACTAACCAAACCCTACTCCTAACCCTATAGTAAAGCACCAAAACTCAACTTCTAACCATACACAACTATCTATGCACTATCCTTAACCCCTCCCTAACCCTAAGGTCCGTAACTACTGCACACTTCCCCTACGTAGATATACCCAAACAAAATAAATAATGCACACAAATACATTTAACAAAACCCTACTTCTAACACTACACTAAATCTTACACACATTACCTATCTATACACTTACCTTAACCCGCACCCTAACCCCAAGGTTTGTAACTATCGCACACTTACCTTACGGAGCTGTACCGCAGACGGGCCAACCAAAACACTTTAACATTTTGAATTTTGCGGTATTGCACATTCGATTATGTATTTCATGCAATACATGTCGATTTCGTATTCGTGTAAACGGAGTTTCGACAGTCTAATAGTAACCCCGTTACAAAGTACTTAGCCATTGCCTTCTGCAGAACTCAGGGGATACAGATCTATCCTTATCTGGACGACATCCTGATTGTGGCAGAGTCCAGGGATGCTCTATTAAAGCCATCTACATTTCACCATGTCCCTTCTGCAGAACCTAGGATTTACCATCAACCTTCCTAAATCCTCTCTGATCCCAAGCCAGGACAAGATTTTCCTCAGCTGCAGAATCAGAACAGACTCAGTGAAGGCCTTTCTTCCTCAGGACAAGGTTCTGTCTTTAACTTCCCACTTCCAGGAAGCTCTACTATCCTGAATGGTGACAGCAAGGCATTTTCTTCATCTCCTGGGTTTAATGGCAGCAACCATCCCCATGCTACCACTGGGAAGAATGCACATGTGCAAGCTGCAGTGGTTCTTGAAGAACACCTGGTCCCAGCACCTACATCCCCTAGAGCAGGCCCATCCCCTCCTTCCCTGTTTGAAAACAGAAATCAACTGGTGGATCCAGCAAGTGCAATTGAACCCAGGGCTCCCACTAAAGCCCCCCACCCCAACCCAAGATGTTCTTCGTGTTTCACTATTGCAGTCATTACATTTGGGTAATCTGCTGGCAGGTTGCCCTCAGTTGGCCTGAATATCAAAGTCTTGGGTCCCGCATCGGTTGCTGTCTCCTCTTCCATGATGTCAGATTGTCAGGGGTATAAAACATGCAGCCAACGCCATTTTATTCAGTCTTTCTTGCCGTTCTTGCCGCATGGTGCCAGAAGCAGTTTGCAAGTGCCGGTTGGCTGACACCTGAAATTTTCGCATTCGAGTTGCAGAACCGAAGTTTTCAATTAAAGCTAAATACCCCGTTGGGGAAACTTTTTCTTGCTTCTTACCGATGTCAGTAAAAGTTAATAATTGCATTACTTGTGGGAAGCAAATATCTCAAGGATTTTCATTTGTACTGTATTCCTTGCCTAGGCCCAGATCATAGCGTGCCTTGCTGTCAGTTTTGTGCTAGATTTAACCAACGCACTATTAAGCATCGGTATGTTTTTGTTTCAAAATATTTTGGATCCAAATTTAATTACCCTGAAATGTCTTCAGATAGCAATCAGACTACCGGAGTTCACAAAAAATGCAAAGAAAAAGACAGAGACAGACCGTCGAGGTCCAAAACCGACGAAGCTTCTCCTAAGCCAGTCACCGGTACTCAATGAGGCGCTTTCGCAGCCACTGATACCCGCTACTTTTGAGTCGCAGGCCTCTACCGAGACCCATGCAGAGTCCGGCATGCTGTGAGATTCTCAGAGTATTGAACCCGCGGATGTCCCTCCCTCGGATGGGTCCGCAGCCACAGAGCAGGCACTGGCTTCTGAGGGTGTTTTCAGGCCTCAGCATTTCTATATAAAACCGACGCCAGCTTCAAAAACAACTTCTAAGTCTAAAAAACTGACACATGAGCTACGTGCTCAGGCCCCTATGCCTAAAAAACAGATGATCAAAATGGCTGAGGACTTAATTACCTTGATCAGGGGTTCCCAACCCCCCCCCCTCCCTGCTATGAGGCCTAGGCAAGATACTGATTATGAATCTTCAGATCAGGTTTCTATTTCTTCTGATTCCTCTTCTGATCAGGAATTTTTTATACTGCCCTATGAGGATTCGGATGCAGAAGAATCCATCCCATCTGCATCTCCTCCTGAGGATTATTCTTTTGGAGAAACCTTGCATACTTTAAGGGAACATTTTCATTGGGAGAGTCAGGATTTCTCTGAATCAAAAAAGAAGCTTAGGGATTTCCTTCTTCTTCCTCAGCATAGGCCTTTGGCTATACCTCCTGTATTAGACATTGTTGATGTGTTTTCGGAATCAAGCATGGCTCCTGATTCCCTACCTCTGGCTCCTAGCAAGCCAGACAGATATTACAGGATTCCTGACTCCTACAAATTTTTATTCAAATATCCTGCTGCTGATCCTGAAACTACCTCACAGGGTCCCAAAGGTGTAAAGACCTCTACAGCCAAAAATCCTACCCCCTCAGATAGAGATTTCAGGGCGCTGCATAGATGGAGAAAGAAGGTTTATACATCAGCAACCTTGACAATTAGGGCCTTAAACTGCCAGTTTCATATGCTTAAATATCAACAGCATGATGTTCATCATGTTACACTGCTGCAGTCATTACACTTGGGGTTATCCTGCCGTCAGGCGGTCCTGCAGTCGGCCAAAGTTCCAAAGTCTTGGTCCGGCGTCGGTTGCTGTCGCTTCTTCCCTGACGTGAGTGCGCCAGGGGTATGTAAGATGCATCCGACACCATTTTCTTCAGTCTTTCTTGCCGCGCAGTGCCCGAAGCAGAAGCAGTTCACAAGTGCCTGTCGGCCGACTCCTGAGATTTTCGAAGTCGAATTTAAGATCCGAAGTCTTTAATAAAGCTAAGCACCCCATTGGGGAAACTTTTTTCTTGCCTCAGACCGATGTCAGAAAAAGTTAATAATTGCATTTCTTATGGGAAGCAAATACCTCATAAGGACTTCCACTCTTACTGTATTCCATGCCTAGGCCCTGATCACGACGTCACTACTTGTCGGTTTTGTGCTAGATTTAACAAACGCACTATAAAAAGACGTTTTGATTTTGCTTTGCACTACTTTGGCCGAAGGTTCAATTATACTATGCCGTCAGATCAGCCGACGACCGCAATTCCGAAGAAACCCAAAGGCAAGGATAAAGACAGGCATCCGAGGTCCAAAACCGACGACGAAACCTTTTCTAGGCCAGTCGCCGGTTCTCAGTGAGGCGCTTTCGTTGCCCCTGACACCAGCTACCTCAGAGCCATAGGCCGCCTCCGACTCCCACGTGGAGACAACTAGGCCTCTGGAAACTCAACGTATTGGGCCTATGGAAACTAATCCCTCAGATGGGTCCGGAGCCACTGAGCAGCCATCGGCTTCTGAGGGTATTTTCAGACGTTCACAACTTATCATTAAAGCAACAGTCAAGACAAAAATACCATTAAAGACAAAGAAACAAGTACAGCATTCTCCTGGACAGTCCTCCATGCCTAAGAAACAGATGCTTAAAATGGCCGAAGACCTCATTACTCTAATCAGGGGTTCCCATCCCCCTCCTGAGGAAAGGCCTAGGCAGGATACAGACTGTGATTCCTCTGATAAGGTTTCCATTTCCTCTGATTCCTCTTCAGACCAGGGATACTCTCTACCCTCCTATGAGGACTCTGATGCTGAAGAATCAATCCCTTCAGCCTCTCCTCCTGAGGATTATTCTTTTGGGGAAACTTTACATACCATGAGGGAGCATTTCCATTGGGAAAGTCCGGATTATTCAGAGTCCAAGAAAAGGCTCAGGGATTTCCTTTTATTGCCTCAGCACAGGCCCCTGGCTATTCCGCCTGTGCTAGATATTGTGGATGATATGTTCTCTGAATCTAGCTTATCTCCTGATTCTTTGCCCCCTGCACCAGCCAAGCCAGATAGGTATTATAGAATTCCTGACTCTCATAAGTTTCTTTGTAAAAACCCTTCTGCTGACCCTGAAACTATTTCTCAGGGTCCAAAAGGGGTTAAGGCTTCCATTGCAAAAAATCCAGTACCCTCTGACAGAGATTCCAGAGCTTTGGATAGATGGGGGAAGAAAGTTTACACTTTTGCAACTTTAGCAGTAAGGGCTTTAAATTGCCGTACCAACAATATTTAATGGCTCAGTTAAAACAGAAAATGCTTGCAAGCTCAGAAGCTCCTGACTGTAAAGAAATGCAGGATTTATTGCATGCAGTTGAACAGGTGGGAAAACATACTCTGCAATGTGGTTTTGATTCTTTAGAGGCCTCTTGTAGAGCCGCAGTTACAGGTTTTGTGATTCAAAGACATGCTTGGTTAAAAGAACAGAGTTTACCTGATCATGTTAAGGCAAAATTATTGGATGCTCCTTTACAGCAGGATATCTTGTTTGGTGTTAAGGCAGAAGAGGTGTTAAAGAAAATGGAGGGTAAAGCTAAATCTATGCAGACAGTCAAGGATTTCTTACAAGTACAGCCACCTCGATTTAGCAGAAATTGGCCAACAAAGAATTGGTCCTTTCCAGTGTCAGACAGGCCACAGAGAGGCAGATACAGACACCCAAGAGGCAGATCTCAACCCCAAGGCTCTAACAGACGACGACAGTGGGGCACCTCAACCCCAAAAGGAGGTGAGGACAAGTCTCAACCTTACAGGAAACAGTCCCAATGACTTCCCCCTTCATACGCCAAGCACTTCCTTTTTGGCAGCCCCCTTAGGGGGAAAACTAGCACTTTTTTTCTCAAACCTGGCAAAAAAATCACCCAAGACAAATGGGTTCTGAATATTGTGTCTCAAGGTTACAGGTTCCACTTTCATACTTTACCAAGGCTAAAAGGAATGCCAGACCTGCCACAGAATCAATGGGCAGAGGCACAAAAACAAATTTCAGCCCTCATGGACATGAGAGCTATTCAAAAAGTACCACGACAGGAACAAGGACAAGGATTTTACTCAAGACTCTTCCTGGTCCCCAGAAAGGACAATGCCTGGAGAACCATACTAGACCTTTCAATTCTAAATACTTACCTGGATATTCCGAAATTCAAAATGTTGACATTACAGCAGCTTCTACCCATGCTGGGCAAGAAGGCTTGGCTTGTTACTCTGAACCTCAAAGAGGCATACCTGCATGTCCCTATCAGACAAAATTGCAGAGGATACCTCAGATTCAAAGCTGGTACAATGCACTACCAATTCTCTGCACTGCCCTTTGGCTTACCTACTGCGCCCAGGGTCTTTACAAAGTGCCTGGCACCAGTAGTTGCATTTTGCAGACAAAAAGGAATTCATATATATATCCATACCTGGACGACTGCCTCATTCAAGCAGAGACAAAGGACATTCTTGTACAGCATCCGGCGTTTGTAAAAAGGTTGCTAATTTCTCTAGGGTACACAGTAAACGAAAATAAGTCAAAATTAGTGCCCTCACAACAGATTATATTCCTGGGTGCCAGCTTAAATACAACGGCCCAGATGGCTTATCTCACGCCAGACAAACAAATTCAATTAACTCAGTATTTTCAATTACTGGCAAAAAAGTCCCATCTCCCTGCAAGAAAAATTCTGCAGGCCCTGGGATTCATGGCATCCTGCATACTACTACTAATACCATATGCCAGACTGCATATGAGGAAATTACAATGATACCTCAAAAGTGTTTGGACTCAACACTCTTCACAGTTCAGAAGCAGTAATGTCAGTGATTCCCTGCCTACAACAGGAGTTTCGATGGTGGGCACAGGCATGTCACCTAAACAAGGGTCAGCCTTTTACCCCACCCACAGCCAGGCAGACTCTAACAACAGATGTTTCGGATTACGCCTGGGGAGCTCACATGGCAGGAAAATGTATTCAGGGCAATTGGACCACAGACCAGATGCATCTTCACATCAATCAGAAAGAGATGTTGGCTGTTCAAAATGCCCTAACAGCTTTCAAGGACCTTCTTGTAATAGGTGACTCTATTGTCAGACACACTGACGTCCCGCTAACCAGGCTGAATAAAGAGAAGGTCACGGTGAGCTGCCTGTCGGGTGCTAGGATCCGCCACATAACGCAAGCACTCAGGTCACTCCAAAGCAAATACAAATATGACTCAGTCATTGTACATGCTAGTGTGAATGACCTGAGACGTACCTCCCTGGATTACATGAAAAGAGACATAGAGGAGCCCTCTGATCATGTAGCCCAGGCTGGTATGACCCTGACCTTGAGCAGCATCTTACCCTCATCTAGAATGATGCCACAGTACAAAGACAAAATGATCGATTTTAACAATTGGCTAAAATTTTGGTGTCATTCAAAGGGGATCCAGTGTCTGTCAGCCTGGGATGACATGCTCGACAAGCCACGTTGCTTCACTAGGGACGGCTTGCACCTGTCACCACTGGGCTTTCGGATATTGGCAAAGGCTCTTGCCACCCCCATAGTGCCTTTTTTAGGCAAGGCTCAAAAGTCAAACCCACCCCCATAGACAGCACAAAGAACAAGAAACTAAGGGTAATGCTGCTTAACGCCAGAAGTCTTAACCTCAAGATGCACGCACTCAAAGCTCTCCTCAGTATGGAGAACATCGATATCTGTGCAGTGACAGAAACCTGGTTCAAGGCTCCAGAGAGCACCCCAGCACTACCAGGCTATACCTCATATCATGCTTTTCGGCCCCAAAACCCAGACCGAACCACAAAAGGAGAGGGAGTTTCCATATTTGTCAAGGATATCCACACCTCCAGGTTAGTGGCATTGCACGAAGTATCGGAGACCATCCATGTGCAACTAACAGTGGGCAAGACTGCTTTTCAGTTTATAGCATCCTACAGACCACCCTCTCAAAGTCAGGAATCCCACTCGGCTTTCCTGAAAACATTGGAGAACATGAAGATCTCTCCGAACACCATTATATTGGGCGACATCAACTACCCAAACATTGACTGGGAGCACTACTCAAGCCCCAGCACCTTAGCCCAAAGGTTCCTGGAAATTATAAACTCAAATGCTATGGAACAACTAGTCACCACTCCCACAAGAGGGGACAACATACTAGACCTCATCATTACCAACATGGGGACTCTATGCTCCACACCAGAAGTATATCCCCTCATTGGTAAGATCAGACCATAAATTAATTTCACTGGATGTCCACATCCCAACCCCACCCCCAGTCCAGAAAACCACAGTGAAAAACTTCTCAAAAGCGAACTTCTCACGTCTCAAAACTGAAGTGGAATCCTTCAAAGCCCCAGGGCCAGTAGAAACTATGGCCCAAACTGCAGAATCCTATATAAAGACATTCTACGGACATCTCCAGGAATGCATGGATCATGTTATCCCAAACAAAACAAAGACCCAATCATCCAAAGGCAGGCGTCCAGTCTGGTGGACCCCTGCCATAAATAAACTGTACAACAGAAGGAGGAAGCTACTACATGATAGAGCAAAATCCCTAATAGGGAAGGCATCTCTGATCAGTACTAGCAAAAAATTACGATCCCTCATAAAATCCTCCAAGGCCAGCTTCGAGAGAAAATTGCACAGGACACCAAAGACAATCATAAGGCTTTTTTCAGTTATGTTAGGAACCTGGGATGCAACTCCCAGACTTGTTCTGAGTTGATTCTAAACGCCAAAAAATACACTGAACCCACAGACATCGCCAATATCCTGGCAGACAGGTACAGTGCAAACTTCTCCACCCCCCCCCCCCAAAAGAGCAAGTATCTATCCCGGCAGAGGGCTGCCTCCCAAACATCTCTGATGCTCAGGTGAAGGCTGCCCTCTCCAAAGCAAAAAACACTGCTTCCATGGGACCAGATGGTGTCCCAGGTTGCATCCTACATGAACTCCAAGAGGAACTAATCCCGCAAATAAAACAGCTATACAATCTCAGCCTCACTACAGGATATGTGCCCACAGAATGGAGTACAGCAACAGTGGTCCCACTCCACAAAGGTGGAGCCTCTACGGACCCTGGAAACTATTGCCCCATAAGCCTGAATAGCTTAGTCTGCAAGGCTATGGAGAAGGATCATCATGGAGCTCATAAACAAAGACATTGGGGACCTACAGACACTAGATCCTACTCAGTTTGGCTTTGTCAAGGGCAGATCCTGCCTTTTGAACCTGGTTGACTTCTTCGAAACAGTCACCAAAGCCATAGATGAAGGGAAGGTAGTCCACACAGCCTATCTGGACCTTGCAAAGGCATTTGACACAATACCCCACTCGGGCATCATAGATAAGCTATCCAGCTTAAATATAAACCCCTATGTCACAAGATGGGTCGCAAACTGGCTCAAAGACAGAACCCACAGAGTGAGAGTTGCTGGAGCCATGTCAGACTCGAAACCGGTCACAACTGGCGTCCCACAGGGTTCTGTCTGGGACCACTCTTGTTCGGTATATACTTTTCCGAGGTACAGGCAAATGTGGGAGGACTATGGCTCACCAAGTTCGCAGACGACTGCAAACTGGGCGCCATAATCGACTCTCCAGCTGACACAAACATCCTTCAGATAGGTCTCACAGAGACAGATAACTGGTGCCAGCGCCACGGTTTAAAGCTAAATGCCAAAAAATGTATAGTCATACCCTTTGGCAAAAACAATGTGCCCACAAGTTACCACATAGGCGGAAACCCATTAAGTACAGAGAAAGTTATTAGGGACCTGGGGACCCAAGTTGATAGCAATCTCTCCTTTGAAAACCACATTGCCAAAGTGGTTAGAAAGACCTTCTACATAGCCCACCTCATCACGAAGGGTTTCACATCTAGATCAAGAGAGGTAATCGTGCCCCTTTATTCATCCCTCATCAGGCCCATCATAGAATACAATGCCCCTTTTGGGATGTACCTTACCCGACACCTGCAGCAATTAGAAAGACCCCAAAAGTATCTCACCAAGAGGATCAAGGGTCTCAAACAGATGCCATATGCTGCTTGGTTAAAAAAACTCCAGCTCTACTCAGTTGCATACCGCCTACTTCGAGGCGATCTATGCCTGACATACAAAGCTATGTCAAATCCAGAATTAATGGACATGCTCCACCTCAGTAAATCTAAATCCCTTAGAGCCACACGCTCGAGGGACTTTAACCTCAGCACAGAAATAAATAGAATTTGCTGGAGGGACAGGTTCATAACCCAGAGGCTCCCTTCGCTCTGGAGTAGAATTCCAGTTCATGTGAGGCAGAGCACCTAACTGAATCTCTTCAAGAAGAATCTCGATAGGTGGATGGGGGATCGTAGGTTTGTCCCAGGGATTACTCCCGTGTCACTATTAGACAGAGGCACAGTAAACTAAACCTTAAAAAGGGCACAGTATACTCAAATCAAGGGGTGGCGTAAGCCATACAGAATCGGGCTAGGCTTATAATTGCCCCAGGGCAGATAGCCTAGTATGAACCTATGAACCTAAAGACAGACAACACCACAGTAATGTGGTGCATAAACAAGCAAGGGGGCACTCATTCTCATCCCCTATGTAGGCAAGCCATGACCTTGTGGAACACAGCTCTAACGTATCAAGTTCATCTGCAAGCACAATTCCTGCCAGGAAAGAAAAATACTCTGGCAGATGATCTAAGCAGAAATATCATGGACCCTCACGAATGAAAATTGAATCCACAAATCTTCAGCATGGTAATGCAAAAATGGGGATGCCCAGACATAGATCTTTTTGCCTCCCCACTGAATTGCCAACTACAAAAATTCTGCCCAAGGACTTACCACACACAAGCATGGAAAGTGGATGCTCTCTCGTTCAGCTGGAAAAGCCTAAAAGTTTATGCCTTCCCACCACTGCCTCTCCTTTCAAAGGTACTCCTAAAAGCCAGACAAGAAAAACCACAGATGATCCTGATTGCTCCAGACTGGCCACGCCAGAACTGGTACCCAATCTTAAAGAACTTAGCTCAAGGCCCACCATGGATTTTGCCTCAAATTCCACACCTTCTGACTCAACAAAACAATCAGATCCTGCACGGTCAGCTCAAAACCCTAAACCTGACTGCATGGCAGATTCATTAGTCAAACAGACAACACCTCTCTCTAAAACTGTTATGGATGTCATTTTGGAGGCCAGGAGGCCTAGCACCAGGAAAGCTTACTCAGAAAAATGGAAGAGATTCTGCGCCTGGAACCAGGCTCAAAGCCTTGACCCTCTTGTCCCAAACATTCCTCAGATTTTACAATACTTAACTGAGATGCTGGACAAAGGCCTATCCTTCGCATCAATTAAGATCCACGCCTCTGTCATTTCAGCACATTACAACAGGGATCCCCCTTTATTCTCTCATCCCTTGCTAAAGCAGTACCTCAGAGGGGCTAAAAACATAAGACTGCACCGGAGAGCACCAACACCAACTTGGGACCTCAGTTTCGTTTTGGAAAAACTGACCCTGCCACCTTTTGAGCCAGCCAATACAGCCGATCTAAAATTTTTATCATAGAAAACAGCTGTGCTCCTGGGAGTAACTTCAGCACGAAGAGTCTAAGAGCTGCAGGCATTAATGGCAGTGGAACCTCTTATAATTTTTCATCAGGACAGAGTTTCTTTAAGGACAAACCCTACCTTTATGCCAAAGGTGGTATCTAGTGTGGCTCTTAACCAAACCATCCATTTGCCAACTTTTTATCCAAACCCCCAGAATAAAGGGGAGAAACTTCTGCACTCTTTGGACATACACAGGCAGCTACGCTTCTACTTGGACAAAACAAAAGCTTTCAGGAAAACTGAGCAACTGTTTGTAGCATATGCTGCAGGATCACAGGGCAAGGCTATCTCAAAGCAGACTATATTCAAATGGATAGGACACTGTATTTGTTACTGCTACACACAGCATGGAAAATCAGTCCCTAATAACATCAGGCCACATTCCACCAGGGCAACATTCACTTCAACAGCCTTTCTCAGAGGAGTACCTACCAAGGAAATTTTGGAGGCTGCAACTTGGAGTTCAGTGCACACCTTTACCAAGCATTGCCACTTGCCTCTCTACTCTAAATCCAGAGCCGGATTTGCCACTGCAGTTCTGCAAGGCCTCATAGCCAATCCTAACTCTTTATAGACCAGCCACCCAACCTTAGCTTTGGGATTCTACCCAAGTGTAATGACTGCAGCAGTGTAACACGATGAACATAGTGCAGTTTTGTACCTACCATAAATGTAGATGTTTGAGTGTTCACACTGCTGCAGTCCAGGTTACCCTCCCTCCATCCCTTCTGAACTAGCTGGACTTATCTATACCTTTCTATCCTATACAACCTTTGGGGTGTATTTGCTTGTAACCGAAGGTATTGTTTTTATTTCATATGTATATTTTTTATTAGCAATATGTATTGCCTACCTTCTTGCTGGAACCTGACATCTGGGGCAAGAAAAACTGAAGAAAATGGCGTCAGATTCATCTTATATACCCCTCTGGCTGACTGCGGGGACCGCCTGACGGCAGGATAACCCAAGTGTAATGACTGCAGCAGTGTGGACACTCGAACATCTACATTTATGGTAGGTACAAAACTGTGATGTTGATTTCTGATTGTGTGGAAAATGAAGAATTACAGGAATTATTGCATGCAGCAGAACAGGTTGGAAAGCATACTTTGCAATGTGGTTTTGATTCCTTGGACGCCTCTTGCAGGGCCGCAGTTACTGGATCTGTGATTAGAAGGCATGCCTGGCTCAAGGAGCAAAATCTGCCTGATCATGTTAAAGCTAAATTGTTGGATGCACCTTTACAGCATGATACTCTGGTAGTAAGGCAGAAGAGATTTTAAAGAAAATGGAAGACAAAACTAAATCTATGCAAACTGTAAAAGATTTCTTACAAGTGCAGCCACCCAGATTCAGTAGGCAATGGCCTACTAAAAATTGGTCCTTTCCTGTGTCCAACAGAGCCTCACAAGGCAAATCCAGGTGCTCAAACGGCTCTAGATACCAATCACAGGGTTCTTACAGATCAAAGCAATGGGGTGTCTCTACCTCCAAATCTGGAGGAAACAAAGCACAACCCTACAGTAAGCCTTCTCAATGACTTCCCTCTACCATCACCAAGCACTTATCTTTTGGCAGCCCCCTTGTGGGGAAAATTAACGTTTCATGCTCAAAATTGGCAGGTATCCAGGACAAGTGGGTATTAAACAGTATCCCAGGGGTGCAGATTTCATTTCCATACTTTGCCAATTCCAAACGGTTGGCCAGATCTGCCACAAAATCAATGGGCAGAGGCTCAGAAGCAAGTTGCATCCCTCATGGATATGGGGGCTATTCATCCAGTACCAGAACAGGATAAAGGACAAGGATTTTATTCAAGACTGTTCCTGATACCCAGAAAAGAGAATGCCTGGCGTCCAATACTGTGCTTATCGATTTTGAACACGTTCTTGGACATTCCAAAATTCAAAATGCTGACTTTACAACAGCTACTGCCCATGCTGGGCAAGAACGCTTGGTTAATGACTCTAGACTTAAAAGAGGCATACCTGCATATCCCAATAAGGGAATCGTGCAGAAGATACCTCCGCTTCAAGGCAGGTTTTATGCATTACCAATTCTCTGCACTGCCCTTTGGCTTATCTACTGCACCCAGGGTCTTTACAAAGTGCCTGGCACCAGTAATTGCATTTTGCAGACAAAGAAGCATACAAATCTATCCTTACTTGGATGACTGTCTCATTCAAGCAGAAAGCAAGGACATTCTTCTTCAACATCTGGCATTTGTAGAAAGGCTTCTAACATACCTAGGGTACACAATAAACAAAAAGAAATCACAACTGGTACCCTCTCAAAAAATTACATTCCTGGGTGCAAGCTTGAATACAACTGCCCAGATGGCTTACCTTACGCCAGACAAACAAAGGCAATATATACTTCAAACAGATGGCAACAAAAACCCAGTTATCTGCAAGACAAATTCTGCAGGCCTTGGGGTTCATGGCATCCTGCATTCTACTAATTCCATATGCAAGACTGCATATGAGGAAATTTCAGTGGTGTCTAAAAAGTTTATGGCGTCAACATTGTCACAGTCTGGAAACTGATTCCTCTCATTCCCACCTACAACAGGAGTTTCTTTGGTGGGCAGAGGCATGTCACCAAAACAAGGGATGGTCTTTCATTCTAGCCCCTGCCACCCAAGCCCTAACTACAGACACATCAGACTATGCTTGGGGGGCCCACCTGGCAGGGGCATGCATTCAGGGCATATGGAACCCAAAACAAATGCATCTGCATATCAACCAGAAAGAGATGCTAGCTGTTCAGAATGCCCTGACAGCCTTCAAGGACTTACTTCATCCAGGACAACTAATGATAAAGACAGACAACACCATGGTTATGTGGTACATAAACAAACAAGGGGGTACACATTCCTACCCCCTTTGCAGACTAGCCATGGCATTGTGGGACACAGCCTTGACTTACCAAGTACATCTTCAAGCATAATTCCTGCCAGGAAAACAAAATACTCTGGCAGACGACCTAAGCAGAAATCTTATAGACCCTCACAAGTGGAAACTGGATCCACAAGTCTTCAGCATGGTGACACAGAAATAGGGGAGACCAGACATAGATCTATTTGCCTCTCCCCAAAATTATCAACAGGACAAATTCTGCACAAGGACTTATCACAGACAAGCATGGAAAGTGGATGCCCTATCCTTCAGTTGGAAAAACCTATCAGTCTACGCCTTTCCTCCTCTACCTCTTCTCCCCAACGTCTTACTAAAGGTCAGACAGGAAAAAACAGAAATGATCCTAATTGCCCCAGACTGGCCTTGCCAGCACTGGTACCTAATTCTAAGGAATATGTCTCAACTCCCTCCTTGCTACTTGCCTCAGATACCTCATCTACTGTCTCAGCAGAGCAATCAAATTCTGCACACTCAGCTCCAAACTCTGAACCTAGGAGTATGGCTGATCATGGAATTATTCAAACAACACCTCTCAGTAAATCTGTGATGGATGTCATTTTGGAAGCCAGAAGGCCTAGTACTAGAAAATCTTATGCTGATAAATGGAAGAGATTCTGTGCTTGGAACCAAGCATAAGGAACGGTCACAGGAAAACCAAATATTCCTCAGATTTTACAATACTTGATTGAGATGCTTGACAAGGGTCTATCTTTTTCTTCAATAAAAATCCATGCCTCTGCCATCTTGGCTCATTACAACAGGGAGCCTCCCATTTTTTCTCATCCTCTGCTAAAACAGTATCTTAGAGGGGCCAAAAATTTGAGGCCTCCCTGAAGACCACCAACTCCTGCATGGGACCTCACCAGCAGCTACTGCGGATATAAAATTTTTATCTTGGAAAACAGCTTTCCTTTTGGCAATCACTTCAGCAAGAAGGGTTTCAGAACTACAGGCCCTCATGGCTGTGGAGCCTTTTATTACATTTTACCCGGACAGGGTGTCCCTCAGGACCAATCCTTTCTTTATGCCTAAGGTGGTATCCAGTGTGGCTGTTAACCAAACTATTCACATGCCAACATTTTACCCAAATCTGCAGAAGAAGGGGGAGCGGATTCTGCATTCATTGGACGTACACAGACAACTAAGATTCTACTTAAACAGGACCAAATCTCTAAGAATGTCTGAGCAACTACCGGTGGCATTTGTTGCAGGATCAGAGGGGAAGGCTATATCAAAGCAGACTATTTCTAAGTGGATAAGCCGCTGCATTCGTTTCTGCTACATGCATCATGGTAAACCAGTGCCCAAGGGAATCAGGTCACATTCCACCAGGGCAGCCTCTACCTCCGCAGCCTTTCTCAGAGGAGTTCCAACCAAAGACATTCTAGAAGCTGCTACTTGGAGCTCTGTTCATACTTTTACAAAGCATTATCATTTGCCTCTCTTCTCTAAGTCCAGGGCAGGCTTTGCCACTGCAGTTCTGCAGTGCCCTATAGCCGCTCCTAATGTTGTTTAGTTCCATCCTCCCATCCATAGCTTTAGGATTCTACCCAAATGTAATGACTGCAACAGTGAAACACGAAGAATATAGTACAGTTTTGTACACTTACCATAAATGTAGATGTTCTAGTGTATTCACTGTTGCAGTCCAGGTTACCCACCCGCCATCCCCCTTCTTTCTAGAACTTCTCTTTCCTTCACTATATTCTAAAGCCTTTCTGGTGTATTTGCTTTTAGATGAAGGTAAAGTTTATGTTGCTAAAAGTGCATTTACATATATATTGCTGTATATATATATATATATATATATATATATATATATAAAATTTGTGTTTTTTTTTTTTTTGCTCCCCATTTGGAGGGCACCTGACAATCTGGAGCAAGAAAAACTGAATAAAATGGCGTCTGCTGCATGTTTTATACCCCTGACGTCATGGAAGAGGAGACAGCAACTGACGCAGGATCCAAGACTTTGATATTCAGGCCGACTGAGGGCAACCTGCCAGCAGATTACCCAAATGTAATGACTGCAACAGTGAATACACTCGAACATCTACTTTTATGTTAAGTGTACACAACTGTACTTTATGCATACAGATTCCTTAGATTCAGGTTGAGGAGCAACTTTGCCCTCTTACAAGAGTCAAGAAAAATGGCATCCCTCTCTTCAGGCCAAACACGTCAACATCAGGGAAATGACAGCAGTTTTCTACAGACTCCCCCCCCTTCTGGTTCCAGGGGTGCTCCAGATCGTCAATGACAACACCATGGTGATGTGGAACCTCAACAAGCAGTGAGGAATAAAGGCCTATCAGCTGTGCAGTCTATCCCTGTTGATATGGGAGTTAGCCTTCTGGCTCAACCTAGTCCTGCAGGCAGTCTACATCCCCTCACAGGACAACCACCAAGCAAATCTCTTGAGCAGGACCTCCTCGCCTGAGCACGAATAGATGCCGAACAGGGAGGTCATCTCAGACATAGTCCACCGGTGGGGTGCTCCACAAATAGACCTGTTTGCCTCCCCCAGAACAGGCAACTGCAGACCTTCTGCTCAAAAACCCGCTCCCCTCTAGCATAGAGAGTGGAATCTCTTGGGAGGGGAAGTTCCTTTATGCCTTCCCCCCATTCACACTGATTCAGAAAGTCCTCCTAAAAATTCAGAAGGACAAACCAAAAATCGTGTTAGTGACTCCCTACTGGCCAAGGCAGCACTGGTTCCCCCTACTTCCAAAACTAGCCCAGGGCAATCACTTCAAGTTACCCTACAATGTGGGCCTACTGTCACAAGACAAAGGAACGCTCCTACACCCACAGGTACAGATGTTGTCTCTGACTCTGTGGGTGATAAACTTTTGTTCCCTTTCAGACACCACTACTCAGAGGACATGCTTTCAGTCCTAAGGGAGGCAAGGAAACTTACCACCAAAAAAATCTTACCTGGCTAAATGGGAGAGATTTGCAAGATGGTGTCTGCAAAAGGGGAAGGACCCCAGCTCCGCAGAGGTTCTCCTGGTTCTAAACTACTTGTGTCAGTTGATAAAAAGTGACCTTTCTTATTCTTCTGTAAAAGTACACCTCTCTGCCATTTCAGCCTGCCTGCCCCTGGAACCCCCCATTGCTGGCCAGGCTCGACATAAAGCTCTTCCTTAAAGGGTCTTGCACAGAAGACCACCTAGGAAACCTATCCCTCCGCCTTGGGACCTTAACTGCATCATAGAGAAATTAACCCTACATCTCTTTAAACCTGCCGGGCCTTCCTCCTTGCAGATTTGTATATAGAAGACGGTCCTGCTGGTGGCTGTAACTTCAGCTAGAAGAGTGTCCGAATTGCAGTCTTTAATGGCTTGTCCCCCCCTACACAGTCTTCCACAAAGACAGGGTGTCCTTGCAAACCAACCCCTCTTTCATGCCTAAAGTGGTCAGTGATCTCTCTCTTAATCAGCCCATTCATCTGCCCACCTTTTTTCCCTCACCCACTACTGAAGGGGAGAGGATGCTGCACTCCCTGGATGTGCACAGACAACTTAGATTTTACCTGGATAAGACCAAGGACATCAGAAAGACTAACCAGCTTTTTGTCTCCTCCCACCCCAGAGCCCTGGGCAAGGCAGTCTCCAAGCAAACCATTGCATGCTGGATCAGGAAAGCTATTTGCTTCTGCTACTCTCACCACGGAAAGGAACCCCCTGGGGGAATCAAGGTCCATTCCATTAGAGCTGTGAGCACCTCAGGTGCCTTCAATGTCTAGACACAGCATCCATTTTGGAAGCAGCCACCTGGGCCATCATCCACACCTTCACCAAGCATTACAAATTGGACCAAGTTTCCAGAGCTAGGACAGGATTCGCTAGGGCAATCCTGCAGGATCTTGTAGAACCCTCTGCGTCTACCACCAACCCATCATCCTCTTAAGCTGTGGTGTGCTCACACACCTAGAATACTGCAGCATAGGAATAGGAGGACATAGAATAGTTGTGTAAAATCTTACCATAACCATAGATGTCCTTCTCTTCCATGTTGCAGTATTCCTTCCCCCCCCCGCATGTTGCAGTATCCCCCCCACCCCACAAGTCCCCCCAGGTCTTATACCTTGCCTGCACTAACTACATTTCAGTAGGTCTTCAAGTCACACACCTGTAAACAACTGGCATACCTCCTGCTGGGCCTTATTCTCTGCCTGCTGGCCTTCAAGTTCTGAGGATTGTGCGTGCAGACATCACTTTTAAGGCCCCTGGTTTATGGTCCTACGTGTGACGTCCCATGCACACCACAGCAGCCAAGCTGAAACTTTTGTATAGAAGCCGACGTGCGAGTTGCCTGAGGGCAGGAAATACCACGCCTAGAATACTGCAACATGGAAGAGAAGGACATCTATGGTTATGGTAAGATTTTTACACAATTATTCTTTATTCGGGAAAGGATTTGCAAACAGTGATGCACTGGCATTTGATGCTGATAGTTGACGGGGTGCAGGAAAATGTTTTACAAAGCCACACAAAGTGGCATTTTAAATGAAGTGAAGTATTGAAAATAGCAAGCCAGTATGCTGTTGGCAAAGCCTCTCTTGTACCCCTCTACTTAACTTAAAATGAAGTCACTGCTTCTCAAGGAAGAAGAGATACCCTTTTGCAGTGGTTCCCTGGAGAGGTGTACTGCTTTGAGTTGAATGTACATTATCATGCAGTTGTCTGTCAAATTCATGACTGTTGAATCAGGCTGTTTGTAGCAAATTTGGTTTTAGATAGCAGACCTTGTTACCTAGTAGTACATTCCATCTCCCCTTGCATCTACCTGGTTTGGTGGTCCTGAAATTTGTATTTTAGAAGACATTATTCCTGGCAGCCATTACTGACACAAAGTGGGATTTCTAAGTTATAAACTCTGATTTTTCAAGAACATGACGTCAACGTCTGTAAGGAGTTTCTAATACCATGACAGGAATGGGCCCCATTAATTATAGTTTATGATATTAATATTGTTTTAATCTTTGATGTTAGTCAGAAGTGCTCTTCACAGCACCCACACTGTGCCCAGAATTGACTCATCCAGCAATTTATATGGAGTTGTATGTGTTGGTAGCATATCTAAGTACGACTGTAGATTCTTTTTATTAGGCCCATTGCTCTTACTACTATTACAACCATCTGGGTGTCTTTTCTTCCACATTGCTCTTATTTCTGCATACAAATCCTGATATTTTATGACTTTGTGTCTGTCTGTGTGTAAGACACTGTGATCACTAGGTATGGCAATTTCAATGATCAATGTTTGTTCTTTAAACTTTCGGTAATGGGTGAACCAATGTGATGTACACTTCATCATTCTCTGTAGTGAATTGTGGCTTGCGTTTCCAGTACTTCCCAGCTACTTTCTGTATTGTAGTGTTTGCATAATCCCCACTGAAACATTCTTGACATACTGTTGTGCCTTTCAGAGTACAGGCTCTCTGCCATGAGTGTATCACACCCAGGAAGAAGAAATGTGATGACTGCTACCAATTTTTTTTTACAGAACCAATTTGTATCTGTTCTCTCACATGTTGAATGGAGTTTATAAACCAAAGTGTACGTAGTCTACTACCCTAGGTTACCATTTATTAACCTTACATCTTTTGGTTTCATCTCACCTCTCCTTAACCATTCCTGTGTCAAATTCTGGTCAACATGAGGTTGTTTCAGGAAATTTCTATACTTGACACTATATTTATGGTTTTTCCACATTTCTTTCCTTCTCATCTGATCCTTATTTTTCCTTTTTGTTTCTTGGCATATTCAGTTGCTGTATGACGTTTGTCTTCTTCCGGTTTGATTTCCATTCCTGCTTGACATCGGAACACTGCTTCTAAACTAACCATAAAGGTCTTCTTAGACTTCCTCTTCTTATGTTTTAAAACTTTCATTATGTTTGGTTTTGATGAGGTCAGCAGATATGCATATAGTCCCATGACTGCAGATCTATACATGTAATCAGTTTCGAGGAGGCCCACATCTCCTTCAGAGTGAGAAATAGATAATCTTGGTATACACTGATATTTTATATAGCACTTGATAAACATGAAGCATTTTTGTGTTTTTTCTGTCCAACTGATCACCAGTAGCTTCTTGGGCTAGTCAGTCACACCAGAAGGTTAGAACAAAAACAGCAAATTGCTGAATAGCTTGGACTTCGTTCCTAGATGGCAAGGCTGTTTTCAGTATTAGTCTCCATAGGTATTCCTTACTGAGTTTTATTCACATTTGTTCATGTTTTATTCCTTATTCATGTCCATCTGAAGCTTGTGGATAAGCTGCTGCTCAGTCAGGCTATCCACCATTCAGTCCTCTCTTGAGGGCTGAACTTAGATGCACCTTTCACAAACTGGCTACAAGTCTTCAAAATCCTAGAGCATTGGAATACAGACCAGATTGTCTCCTTTGACCCTGGGAGAGTGTATATCAGTTACTAAGCAGACCCTCTCCAAATGGATTGCCAGCTGCACATTTTGTTTTGTCAGACTGCTGCCAGCCATTAGCTAGAGCTGTACTATAAAAATTACTCCACTGGAGCTGCTTCTAGAGTCTGTAGCAGATGTTTGTACTATAGACATGTGATCCTTCATAAATATCTTTACTGAGAGCACTGCAGCTTGGGGCTTTAGAAGTAGATCACCTTTTGATACTTCAGTGCTCCAAGGAAACATTTGTTTTCTGTCTTCTCTTTCTCACTTTAGTGTTTTATTGCAGTTGTAATCCAGTTGTTCCACCCACTGCAGAGGGTAGGTGAAATAAGGCATACATTAGCACTTTTATCAGCTATTTCTATTGAGCTTAGCCCTCTATAATGGATGCTTTTTTCTGTACTGTTGAAGTCATCAACTGTTGTTTGATGCTGAAGGTTAGACTGAAGGCTTTACACATTTTATTTTTTATATTTCTGCCTCAGTTATTTATTGTTTGATGGGAGCCTCTTCATGTGTTTCAGTACTCCATCAAAAATGGCCATCTTTCATACATCAGCTGACCCCACCACTTTTGTTCAGAGGTCAAATAGCCCTCAGGTGATAAGCAAAAAAAAAAAGAGAGAGAGAGCAAGACTGTGGCAACAAAAGCTTTATGAAACACTGTATTTAATAACTGTATGCAGGAGCCTTCAAGGCAATTCACCTGAAAAAGTTTAGAATAAATAAAATTCAGGGACTTCTATTAAGATGTGTTGGTACAATACACACACAATCTCAGTAGAGTGACCGCATTCTGAGTAGGTATACTACCTTTCACTGTGAGAGTCGCATATATCCTTTTGCAGTTACTGTCTCCCTAGCAAACAGTATCCATAATCAATCAGAAGTGATCCTAAACCTGTGGTTATTTTTAAAGGACTGCCCCCCACCCCTTTTTTTTGTGTGTGTGTGCATTAGTCAAATAGCACCCAGGTGGAAACCAAATGTAGTGCCAGACTAAAAAAAAAAAAAAACTGAATCACTGGCTTTACTAGCTCTGTATAAGAGACCATATGCTGTTTCCCTTAAAACTTTTCACAGTAAAAAAAAAAAAAAAATCAGGGACTTTAGAAGGTACTTTGGTGCAAAACGTACAAGCTGTCCAAGTGGAATGTGCCCTGTCTGACAAGTTATAACTTCTTTAACTGTGAATAAATTGAAGAAATGTAATGGCTATATTGCTTTTTGACAGATACTGCCCCACAAGCACCATGTCAGTAACCAATAAGAAATGATCCTGTAACTGCCATTTTGCTTTCATACATCACATGCCTCTTCAAAAGTGATATCTAGGTTTTGTATTTATCTACTGTTTCACTGAAAAAGAACAAAACTGCCATAATGTTGTATTTCAGTTTGCTGCTGATAGATGCATATGTTATTGATCCTCTAGCAAACCAGGTTTTATTTGGCAGTTTTCATCTGTGTTTTGACAAGCAGCATGCCTTCTCACGACCTTCTCTATAAAGATGTCCACCTTTTATGTAGACCTGTAATATCTAATTATAAGAAAAGCGAAAAAACAATGACCACAATAATTTTTACAATAATTTATTTAAACATTCTTGTGGTTGAGCAAGTAAACATGCTCCTAATGTTGGTTACTTGTAGCATTTTGGTGAAATTCCTTCTTCACATGCTTCATCTTTGCAACTGGATCCCCTCTCTCTCATTGGATTCTGTCAAGTCTGCCCTTGGTGTTGTATGGGGCTACACCTCCTAACTAATATAACTGTCTTCCAGAGTCTCACTATTTTTGGAGAACAGGAGCCAAATTGATAGAGTGAGCAGATCATTCCCCTCCTGGCTACAAGTAACCAGTGCCCACACTCCCCGTCTCCCAAACTAGACCTGTTAGTGACTTTTGTATAACAGCCACTTATGGCAATCACTTCTCATGTATGATTGCCAAAAGTGGAGAAATAATAGCAACTTAGTCTACTTAATAGCCACAACAATCTATTTCAGTTGCAGCTATAAGGCACATCATCCCCATCCCAAAGTTGATTTCCGTAAACATTAACAAAATGATACAAGTGTATGATTGTGTGGTCAGTGTGTACTTGACCACTGTCCACAGATCTGTTTGGATTCTTTCCAGAGGGAAAAAAAAAAGCAATTGCCTGAAATGTATTTCATCTTGGAGCCAGCTGACATTATGCTGTGTTCCATAACCAAGCCATGCCAATGACCACTTGATTGTAATCATCCTAATAGTCTTTTGCTTTTACCCAGCAACTGTCCCCCAAACACATAGCCAGTTTTGGCAAATTAGCTGTTATTTGCCATGCCTGCAAAAAAAAAAAAAAAAAAGTAACCACAACAGTGATGTTCATCGTGCATACAGCTGCAGTCATAACAGATGGGTTTTCCTGCCGTCAGGCGGGTCCTCGGTCGGCCGAATTCCAAAGTCTAGGTCCGGCATCGGTTGTCATCGCTTCTTCCCTGACGTCAGTGTGACAGGGGTATAAAGGAACCAGCCGACGCCATTTTCTTCAGTCTTTCTTGCCGCGCGGTGCCCGAAGCAGAAGCAGTTCGCAAGTGCCGGTCGGCCAGCTCCTGAAATTACGAAAATTTTGAAACCGAAGTCTCCTTGAAAGCTAAGTACCCCATTGGGGAAACTTTTCTTGCCTCAGACCGATGTCAGACAAAGTTAATAATTGTATTTCATGTGGGAAGCAAATACCGCATAAGGATTTCCATTCTCTCTGTATACCTTGTTTAGGCCCAGACCACGACATCTCGGTCTGTCGCTTTTGTGCTACATTCAACAAACGCACCATTAAGCGTCAGGCGGAGTTCGCCCAGCATTATTTTGGAAAAACATTTAACTATATTATGTCGTCGGATACTCCGACTCCAGTTTTGTCTAAAAAACGCAAAGATAAGGACTGACACACGAGGTCCGCGGCCTCTACCGACACCACGCCAAAGCCGACTACACGTGGTCCGGTTCTCAGCGAGGCACCTACGCAGCCCCTGACTACCGACGACACTTCATTGGTGGTGTCTCCTGTGCCCGAGGTCGCAGGCTCCTCGGCCCACACCCCGACTACAGATACCGAAGCCACTCTTGGCGTTGAACCTCAAAATGTGGACAGGTCTACCTCCACTCAAGGTGTTTTCAGACCTTCCTCTTCTTTTTCCATCAAGGCTTTCACTAAGTCTAAAGCAGCCATGCATTCTGAGAGACAAGCTACACAGGGCCCATCTCCAGGCCCCATGCCTAAAAAACAGATGCTTAAAATGGCTGAGGATTTAATTACTCTTATCAGGGGTTCTCAACCCCCACCGGACAAAAGGCCCAGAGTGGAGGAAGAATCCCCCTCATCTGATCAGGGCTCCATTATTTCAGAGCACTCTAATGATCAGGAACATTCTTACTCCCCTTTTGAAGACTCTGATGCAGAGGAGTCCATTCCTTCTGTATCCCCCCCAGAGGATTACTCATTTGGGGAAACTTTGCATACCTTAAGGGAACACTTCCACTGGGAAGGCCAAGATTATTCAGATTCCAAGAAAAGGCTTAGGGAATTTGTCTTGCTACCTCAGCACAGGCCTCTGGCTATACCTCCTGTCTTGGACATCCTAGATGACATTTACTCGGAGGCCTGCCTTAACCCGGATTCTCTGCCTCCAGCCCCAGTCAAGCCTGACCACCCGGATTCTCTGCCTCCAGCCCCAGTCAAGCCTGACAGGTACTACAGGGTTCCTGACTCACACCAGTTTCTATACAAAAGCCATACTGCTGTCCCAGAAACCATCTCACAGGGCCCCAAGGGAATTAAGGCCTCCACTGCTAAAAATCCATTACCTTCCGAGAGAGATTCCAGATCCTTAGAAAGGTGGGGAAAAAGGTATATATCTCGGCTACCTTAACCATGAGGGCCTTAAACTGTCAGTTCCATATGCTAAAATACCAACAGTTTTTGTTATCACAATTGAAAAGTAAAATGTCACAACCTGAACAACCAGACTTGAAGGAATTGCAGGATTTGATGCATAGTGCAGAACAAGTGGGTAAGCATACCTTACAATGTGGTTTTGATGCTCTATAGGCCTCATGTAGAGCTGCTGTTACAGGATCAGTCATACGTAGACATGCCTGGCTCAAGAAGCAAACCTTGCCTGATCATGTCAAAGCTAAATTACTAGATGCCCCTCTACAAAAGGATGTATTATTTGGTGCTAATGCTGAGGAGGTATTAAGGAAAATGGAGGAAAAGGCTAAATCAATGCAAACTGTGAAAGATTTCCGACAGGTACAACCCCCACGTTTCAGTAGAAATTGGCCTTCCAAAAATTGGTCCTTTCCAGCCACGGATAGACACCAAAGAGGTAGATACAGGCACCCGAGGGGCAGAGGACAATCCCAAGGATCGTTTAGAGGCAGACAATGGCAAGCTCCTACACAAAGAGGTGGTGAGGATAACTCGCAATCATTCAGAAAGCAAGCCCAATGACTTCCCCTTTGCATGCCAAGCAAGACTCAAATGGCAGCCCCCTTAGGAGGAAAACTGGCATTATTTTCAAAAAATTGGCATATTGTCACAAAAGACAAATGGATCCTGGACATTATAAACAGAGGCTACAGATTCCATTTTCACACCCTTCCAAAAATGAGAGGCATGCCAAACCTGCCACACAATCAAAGGGCAGAGGCACAAAGGCAAATTACAGATCTCATAGACATGAAAGCTATTCAAGAGGTACCTACGCACGAACAAGGTCAAGATTTTTATTCCAGACTATTCCTGGTACCAAGGAAGGAAAAAGATTGGAGACCTATTTTAGACCTATGCATCCTAAACACATTTCTACTTGTACCAAAATTCAAGATGCTAACTCTACAGCAGCTTCTTCCCTTGCTGGGCAAGGAGTCTTGGCTGGTAACATTGGACCTCAAGGAGGCATACCTGCATGTCCCAATCAGACAAAATTGCAGAAGATACCTCAGATTTCTTGCAGGTTCAACCCATTATCAATTCTCTGCATTGCCCTTTGGCTTATCTACTGCGCCCAGAGTATTCACGAAATGCCTGGCATCAGTAATTGCCTACTGCGGACTTCAAGGGATACAAATATACCCCTATTTGGACGACTGCCTGATCCAAGCGGACAGCAAGCACATTCTTCTGAAACATCTGGCTTATGTAATAATGTTGTTGAACTCTCTGGGATACACAGTCAACAAAAAGAAATCAAGGCTAATACCCTCTTGGAAGATAATTTTCCTGGGTGCCAACTTGGACACAAACACCCAGATGGCCTATCTCATGCCAGAGAAGCAGGGGCAACTAACTCAATACTTCAGAGCACTAGCAAATTGCACCAGGCTGACTGCAAGGAAAATCCTGCAGGCTCTGGGATTCATGTTATCTTGCATCTTACTAATCCCATGTGCAAAGCTGCATATGAGGAAACTTCAATGGTACCTGAAAAACCTATGGTCTCAACACAGCCACAGTTTGGAAACAATAATATCACTAATTCCATGTCTACAAAAGGAATTTCTGTGGTGGGCTCAAGCATGCCAAACAAACACAGGTCTTCCATTCAGCAAGCTTCAAGCAAATCAAGTCATCACAACAGACGCCTCGGACTACGCCTGGGAGGCGCACATGACAGATCGGTGCATTCAGGGCAAATGGTCCCAAAAAGAAAAGCACCTTCACATCAATCAAAAGGAAATGCTAGCAGTAATAAATGCTATTATAGCTTTCAAAGACCTCCTGCAACCAGGTCAACTATTGATAAGAACGGACAACACCACAGTAATGTGGTACATAAACAGGGAGGAACACATTCATACCCCCTATGCAGACTGGCCATGTCACTTTGGAACATGGCCATGGACTTACAAATCGAGCTACAAGCACAGTACTTGCCAGGTAAGGAAAACACGCTGGCAGACAACCTAAGCAGAAATATGACAGATCCACACGAATGGAAGTTGCATCCAAAAGTTTTTACAGAGATAATCCAAGCATGGGGAAGGCCAGACATAGATCTCTTTGCCTCCCACAAAAATCACCAATTGACAAAATTCTGCTCAAGGATTTTCCATCCAAAGGCCTGGAGAGTGGACGCTCTCTCTTTCAGTTGGACATCAACGACAGTTTATGCCTTCCCACCTCTTCCTCTGCTGCCCAAAGTTCTATTGAAAACCAGAGCAGACAGACCAAAGATGATTCTCATTGCTCCAGACTGGCCAAGACAACACTGGTACCCACTCCTGAGGAGCCTGACGCACTCCCCACCATGGACCCTGCCTCTAATGCCTCTTCTCCTGACTCAACACAGCTTCAAAACTCTTCACAGCCAGCTAAAAACACTCAATCTAGCCGCATGGAAGATTCCTTAGCATCACAACAGACCCTACTCTCCAAGGAGGTGCAGGATGTCATTTTGGAGGCCAGAAGGCCATCAACTAGAAAAGCTTACTCCGCAAAATGGAAACAGTTTTGTGTCTGGAATGAGAAAAAGGGCCAGGATCCTGGAAAACTGAATTTACCTCAAATACTACAGTATCTAGCTGAGCTGCTAAGCAGTGGACTTTCATTCTCCTCCATCAAAATTCAGGCCTCAGCCATTTCTGCAGAATACAACACTGATCCACCCTTATTCTCTCGCCCTCTCTTAAGACAGTTCCTCAGAGGGGCTAAGAATCTAAGACCCCCAAGGAAACAACCAATACTTGCTTGGGATCTCAATTTCATTCTGGAAAAACTGACCTTGCCTCCCTTTGAGCCAGCTGCCTCATCAGATTTGCAATATTTGTCATGGAAAACAGCTTTCCTTTTGGCTATCACCTCAGCTCGTAGAGTTTCAGAACTACAAGCTCTCATGGCTGTGCAGCCTTTTATCATCTTCCATCAGGACAGAGTTTCCTTACGAACCAACCCGTCCTTTATGCCTAAAGTGGTATCCAGGGTAGCTTTGAATCAGGCCATACACTTACCTACCTTTTATCCTAATCCTCAAAACAAAGGGGAGAGATTACTACATTCCTTGGACATCCACAGACAATTGCGTTATTATTTGGACAGAACAAAGCCTTTCAGAAAATCAGAACAGCTCTTCGTGTCCTATGCTATAGGAGCTCAAGGAAAGCCAATTTCCAAACAGACAATCTCAAAATGGATAGCCCACTGCATACGCTTTTGCTATTCTTTTCATGGCAAAACTGTACCCACAGGCATCAAATCTCACTCCACAAGGGCCACAGCTACCTCTGCAGCTTTCCTCAGAGGAGTTCCTACCAAAGATATTTTGGATGCAGCCACTTGGAGTTCTATACATACCTTCTCCAAGCACTACCACCTACCATTATACTCCAAAACTAGAGCTGGGTTTGCCACTGCAGTCTTGCAGGGCATCCTGGCTCCTCCTAGTTCCACCTAGTGCCTACCACCCCTTTCTTAGCTTTGGGATTCTACCCATCTGTTATGACTGCAGCTGTATGCACGATGAACATAGTACAGTTTTGTACCTACCATAAATGTAGATGTTCGAGTGCTAATGCAGCTGCAGTCCAGGTTTCCCTCCCTCCTTCCCCTCTTGGGACAGGCCTATTGGCTAACACCTCCTCATACAACCTGATTGGGGTATTCATTTATGGTGTATTTGCTTGCAATTACTGTATTTTGATTATATTGCATTTCTTTATTACACAAATTTATGTATTGCCTTCCTTCTGGGGGCACCTGACATCTGGGGCAAGAAAAACTGAAGAAAATGGCATCGGCTGGTTCCTTTATACCCCTGTCGCACTGACGTCAGGGAAGAAGCGACGACAACCGACGCCGGACCTAGACTTTGGAATTCGGCCGACCGAGGACACGCCTGATGGCAGGAGAACCCATCTGTTATGACTGCAGCTTTATTAGCACTCGAACATCTACATTTATGGTAGGTACAAAACTGTACTTTCAGGTTGCTGCTACAGGGTTAATCATTGTGCTTTGCCATTAAGACAAAGCTCACCAAAAAAGAGGTAAAAAAAAGAACCTTAAACGCTGCTCTCAACCACTTAGCACGATGACCAAAAATTAAGAGGGATAGGGTAAAGTCCAATAATCAATGACAAATGTAAAATATTCCTCTTCTGTTATGAACTTAGTTACTAGAATAACGTTTTTTTTTACATCAGCATCCATCTGTCATTATTTAGCATCAGCCATTCTCAGTGATTTGCCAGAGAATACTAGAATTTGTAGAGAAGTATTAACTGTAGCCACCCACTGCACAAAGAGAATAGAGTAGGCTGTAGGACAAGACTAAGTAGGCAGTCTAAGTACTCCCAAAGGAGTCAGCTAAATTAAAGAAAAAAAAAAGTGTTTTTTTTTTTTTTTAATCTGACAGATGTAAGGGCAGTATTACTGCTTCATGAAGCAATTGCATTAACTCGTCTGTGATTGTTTAGCGACTGAAATCCCCAACAGTTTGTAAAAAAAAAAAAAAGAAAGAAAATTTGCCAGGAGTAGACCAAACAGGGCAAAATAAAAACAGGACATTCTGTGAAATCAGGGGTAGTTGAAAGGTGTAAGTTCTAGCAGTTTTAGCCTCAGTGTACCTACTTAATGAAACCTTATATGGTTCCATGATCTGCAAATAGAGTATCTCTTAGAGACAGCAGTCTGGCATACCCAAGCAGCTGAAAAATAATTTGTCTAACCTGTTTTAAGTAAAAGATGTCAAGAAGAAGACAGTCTGTAAGACTAGTGCCTTTCTGAAGAGTAGGGGTATAGCCATGAATTTACAAATTGTATACTCAAGGAGCCATATTGCACTCCTATGTAAGAGGTATAGGTCAAGTCATAGCATTGCAGTTTAGAATGCAATCATTCTGCATCTCTCCCATGGGGCATATGACAGCAGTGGAGTACACAACTGTCATTATGATGAACACTGGATTTTTAGCTGCAGTACTTGACTTCTTGGCCACAGATTGTTTATTTTATTTATTTATTTTTTATTATAGTGCTGTACAGTAATGTCTGTGGAACACAGGTAGCAGACTTTGTTTACAGTGCAGTACTTTTACAAGCCACTGTACCACATTTGCAGTACTCAGTCCCAGGATGGCCACAGAATTGGACTGCCATACCTTACGAGGCAGCAAACTCCACTTGACAGCAGTCTAGCAGAGGAAGGAGAAATAATGTAAACAATCTGTTTTCACCTTGACAACCACTAGCAAACCATCACTAGACAAGTTGAAAGAATGGTACAGTTGACAGGATTGCAAATTCTATAACACAGCTTCAATTCATACAGTGCAGGCAAAGTATGTTAACAGCAATACATTATAATCCCACCTGCATCCACTGCAGACCTCATAACACATGATTAAATCATCCCGATATATGGTGCCTGTCAGAAGTCTAGCCAGGGAGTTCTCAATGTAGTGATAATCATGTATCTTAAAGCCCACGGTAAAAGGTATTGCAGTAATTAAGGCATCCAATACCCAGGTCATGAGTGATGATAAAATGTTCCTTATAGTTAGAGATGATGATCAGTGAAATACTCCTAAGATACAAACAGGAGTATGTCATGTCCATCACTGCTTGAACCTTATGGAGCAGTGAGGTATCCAGAAGAATGTCTGGACACTGTAGTTATTTCACTGATTCCACCCTGTTTCCCAACACATAGTTATGCAAGAGAAGGTTTAGTAAACTAAATAGTGTCATGCAAATGTTCTTCGTGTTTCACTGCTGCAGTCATCACATTTGGGTTATCTGCTTGCAGGTAGCCCTCAGTCAACCTGATTATCAAAGTCTTGCATCCTGCGTCATTTGCTGTCTCATCTTCCATGACGTCAGGTAGTCAGGGGTTTAAAGCATGCAACCGACGCCTTTACATCAGTTTTTCTTGCTGTGTAGTGCTCGAAGCAGAAGCAGTTTGCAAGTGCCGGTCGGCCGACTCCTGAAATTTTCATTTTCGAGTTTCAGAACCAAAGTCTTCAACTAAGCTAAGTACCCTGTTGGGGATCCTTTTTCTTGCTTTAAACCAATATCAGTAAAAGTTAACAATTGCATTTCTTGTGGAAAGCAAATACCTCATAAAGATTTTCATTCGTACTGCATTCCTTACCTAGGCCCAGACCATGACATACCTCGCTGTCGGTTTTGTGCCTTATTCAAACCTCATACTATTTGTCGCTGGTTCATTTTCAAATCTAAATACTTTGGTACTCAGTTCAATTGTCCAGAAATGGCTTCAGTAAGCCACCCGACTACTGAGATTTCAAACAAACGCAGAGATAGAGACAGACCGCATAGGTCCAAAGCTGCCGACGACACTTCTCCTAGGTTAGTCGCCAGTTCACCGGTACTCAGTGAGGTACTTTCGCAGCCCCTGATACCTGCTACTTCAGATTTGCAGGCCTCTACTGAGACCCATTTGGAGTCCGGTATGCTGCAAGATGCTTCTTCAACTGTGGAACCTGCGGATGTCTCTACCTTGGATGGGTCCAGAGCCACTGTGCAAGCACTGGCTTCTGAGGGTGTATTCATGCCTACTGACCTGCAAATTAAACCAACGCCATCTTCTTCTTCAAAGCCGAAAACTCGATCCATGCCCAGAAAACCGATGCCCAGACCGCATGGTCAGGCCCCTATGCCTAAAAAACAAATAAGAATCGCTGAAGACCTTATTACTCTAATCAGGGGAAGCCACCCTTCTCCCTCTAAGAGACCTAGGACTGATTTTCCTTCTGATCAGGATTCTGAAATTTCTGTTTTCTCTGATGACCAGGATTTGCCCTTATCTACCTATGAGGATTCTGATGCAGAGGACTCCATTCCCTCTGCTTCCCCTCCAGAGGAGTTCTCTTTTGGTGAAACCTTGCATACTCTTAGGGAGCATTTCCACTGGGAAAGCCAGGATTACTCTGACTCTAAAAAGAGGCTTAGGGAATTCTTACTCCTGCCTCAACACAGGCCTTTAGCTATCCCTCCTGTACTGGACATTGTAGATGATGCCTTCTCGGGATCTAGCCTGGCCCCTGACACTTTACCTCCTACTCCCAGAAAACCTGATAGGTATTATATGGTACCTGACTCTCACAAGTTCCTCTCTAAAAATCCTACTGCGGATCTTGAGACCATTTCACAGGGAACCAAGGGCATTAAGGCTAATACTGCCAAAAACCTTGCCCCCTCTGATAGAAATATCAGGGCGCTGGATAGATGGGGTAAGAAGGTATACACTTCTGCAACTTTGGCCATTAGGGCCTTAAACTGCCAGTTTCATATGGTATCAGCAGCATATTATTGGATTGCTTAAACAGAAAATGATGTTGATTCGTGACTGTGCTGAAAGTAAAGAATTACAGGATTTAATGCATTCTGCTGAACTAGTTGGAAAATGTACTTTGCAATGTGGTTTTGGTTCATTAGAGGCATCTTGCAGGGCTGCTGTCATTGGGTCTGTACTGAGAAGGCATGCTTGGCTTAAGGAGCAATCTTTGCCAGATCATGTTAAAGCTAAATTACTGGATGCTCCCTTAAATCAAGACCGCCTGTTTGGCAACAAAGCAGAAGTACTTAAAAATATGGAGGAAAAAGCTAAATCTATGCAAACTGTTAAAGATTTCCTGCAAGCACAGCCTCCCAGATTTAGTAGGCATTGTCCCTCTAAGAATTGGTCCTTTCCTGCATCTTCCAGGCCTTCTCAGTCCAAATCCAGCAGAACACCCAGGCTTCAGTCCCAAGGTACTCAAAGGCCTAAGCAGTGGGGGCCTCCCACTTCCAAAGCAGGGAGTAGTAAGACCCCCCCCCCCATGGTGAACTGTCTCAATGGCTTAACTTTAAACCTTGCAGTTGAAGCTAAAATTTATTGCATGAAAGCTTTAGCTCAGCTAGTACTCGAACTTCATCAGATCATCTGATGACGTTCGAGTACTAGCTTTGAACGAAAAGCGCTTCATGCAATAAAGGATTTTAGCTTTCAACTACGGCTGCCACGTTTGTTTTTGGTTTCGGAAGTTCCTATCTGTTTGTTTTGAAATTCGTAACTTTAAACCTTCCAAGCCCTGCTCAACTGACTGTTCCTTTAGGGGGAAAGATTGCCCTGCATGCAAAAAATTGGTAACTCATTACCCAGGACAAATGGGTTTTAAATATAGTTTCCCAAGGATACAGATTCCACTTCCACTCCTTAGCAACCCCGAATGGTTGGCCAGTCCTACCCCCAAATCAGTGGGCAGAGGCTCAAAAGCAAGTTCTCTCTCTTTTAGGCATCAGGGCTATTCAACCTGTCCCAGAAGAAGAATGGGGACAAGGATTTTACTCGAGACTTTTCCTGGTTCCCAGAAAAGACAATTCCTGCGGTCCTATCCTGGACCTGTCTATCCTAAACACTTTTTTGGTAATCCCAAAAGTCAAGATGCTAACTCTTCATCATCTGCTTTCCATGCTAGGCAAAAATACCTGGTTGGCAACACTGGATTTAAAGGAAGCATACCTGCACATCCCAATAAGGGAATCTTGCAGAAGATACCTACGATTCAGAGCAGGCTAAATGCACTATCTGTTCTCTGCACTGCCCTTTGTCTTATCTACTGCGCCCAGGGAATTCACAAAGTGCCTAGCTCCAGTCATTGCATTTTGCAGGCAAAGAAACATTCAAATATACCCATACCTGTGCGATTGTTTAATTCAGGCAGAAAGCCAGGACATATCATCTGGCATTTGTAAAGAAATTGCTAACCTCTCTGGGGTACACCATAAACGAAAAGAAAATCACATCTTGTACCCTGCCAACAAATTGTATTCCTGGAAGCAAGCTTGAATACAATTTCCCAGATGGCCTACCTCACGCCAGAGAAACAAGTTCATTTGACAGCCTACTTCAGACTACTGGCTACAAAGACCCAGCTATCTGCAAGGAAAATACTGCAAGCCCTAGGGTTCATGGCCTCTTGCATTCTACTAATTCCATATGCAAGACTGCATATGAGTAAACTACAATGGTATCTAAAAAGCCTATGGTGTAAACATTCTCAGGATATAGAATCAGTGATTCCTATCATTCCTTGTCTAAAGATAGAGTTCCTTTGGTGGGCAGAGGCCTGCCACCAAAACAATGGACTGCCATTCACTCTACCCCCTGCCGCCCAAACCCTAACAGACGCATCAGACTATGCATAGGGGGCTCACTTGGCAGGGCAGTGCATTCAGGGCAAATGGAACCCAAGTCAAATGCACCTGCATATCAATCAAAAAGAAATGCTAGCTGTACAGAATGCTCTGACAGCCTTCAAGGACCACATTCTTCCAGGGCAATTATTGGTAAAGACGGACAACACCACTGTTATGTGGTACATAAACAAGCAAGGGGGAACCCACTCATACCCTCTCTGCAGACTAGCCATGGCTCTGTGGAACACAGCCTTGAGCTACCAAGTGCACCTACAGGCTTAATTCATGCCAGGAAAGCTAAATACACTGGCAGATGACCTAAGCAGAAATCTCATGGACCCACACGAGTGGAAATTGGAACCAAAGATATTCAACATGTTGAGAAACAAATGGGGGAGCCCAGAGATAGACCTGTTTACCTCCCTCAGAATTGGACAAGTTCTGCACAAGGATTCCCCACAAACAAGCTTGGAAAGTGGATGCCCTGCCCTTCACCTGGAAAAAGTGTATGCCTTTCCCCCTCTGCCTTTCCTCTCCAAAGTGCTACTAAAGCTCAAACAGGACAAACCAAGGACAATACTGATTTCACCAGACTGGCCACGCCAACACTGGTACCCCCTCTTGCGCAGTGTGTCACTGCTGGCTCCATGGCACCTGCCTCAGACCCCTGCCCTGCTGTCCCAGCAGGAGGGCCAGATTCTGCACCCACAGCTTCAAACCCTGAACCTTGCAGCCTGGCTAATTACCTGATTTCTCCATTACCATCCCTCAGTAAGCAAGTGATGGATGTCATTCTTGAGGCAAGGAGGCCTAGTACTAGAAAATCCTATGCTGAAAAATGGAAAAGATTCTGTTCTTGGAGCCACTCTCAGGGGATGGGCACAGCAGTGCCCAATTTACCTCATATTCTTCATTACTTAAATGAGATGCTTCACAAAGGCCTTTCCTTTTCTTCCATCAAAATTCATGTCTCAGCCATTTCAGCACATTACAATACGGAGCCACCCCTCTTCGCTCACCCATTGCTGAAGCAATTCCTCAGAAGGGCCAAAAACTTAAGACCACCCAGGAGAGCCCCTACTCCAACCTGGGACCTTAACATTGTATTGGAAAAACTCACTTTACCCCCTTTGAGCCAGCTGCAAATGCAGAGTTGAAATTCCTTTCTTGGAAAGCAGCCTTCCTTCTATCCATCACTTCAGCAAGAAGGGTGTCTGAATTACAGGCCATCATGGCAGTGGAGCCTTTCATCATCTTTCATGCGGACAGGGTGTCCCTCAGGACCAATCCCTCCTTTATGCCCAAGGTGGGATCCAGTGTGGCCCTTAATCAGTCCATTCATTTGCCAACCTTCACTAATTCACAGAACAAAGGGGAACGAATACTGCACTCCTTGGACGTGCACAGACAACTTAGATTTTACCTGGACAGGACTAAGCCTCTCAGGAAATCTGAACAGCTGCTGGTTGCATTAGCGGCACGGGCAGAGGGGAAGGCCATTTCAAAGCAAACCATTTCTAAGTGGATAGGCCATTGCATTAATTTCTGCTATAAGCACCATGGAAAACCTACCCCACAGGGGATAAGACCACATTCAACCAGGGCTTGCATATACCTCTACAGCCTTTCTCAGAGGTGTCCCTACCAGGAGCATCCTAGAATCTGCTACATGGAGTTCTGTACATACCTTCACCAATCATTACCACTTGCCAATTTTTTCTAAATCCAGAGCTGGCTTTGCCACTGAAGTCTTGCAGGGCCTTATAGCTGGTCCTAATGCTATCTAATGACCTCCTCCCATCCTTAGCTGTGGGAATCTACCCAAATGTGATGACTGCAACAGTGAGACATGAAGGACATGGTACAGTTGTGTACACTTACCATAAATGTAGATGTTCGAGTATATTCACTGTTGCAGTCCTGGTTACCCTTCCTCCAGCCCCCTGACATCTATTGACTATACCTATTCTTGCTTACTATGCTTTAAGCTTTTTGATGTATTTGCTTTTTTGTTGGTGTAACCTTGTATATGATTGCTTCCCATTATAGGGGCACCTGATCTGGGGGAAAAAAACTGATTTAATGGCATCGGCTGTATGCTTTATATCCCTGACTACCTGACGTCATGGAAGATGAGACAGTAACCGACGCAGGACCCAAGACTTTGATAATCAGGCCGACTGAGGGCTACCTGCAAGCAGATAACCCAAATGTGATGACTGCAACAGTGAGTACACTTGAACATCTACATTTATGTTAAGTGTACACAACTGTACTTTCTCCAACCCTCATTTTGATGGTTTTAAGCTTTACTCTATTGACAGTCATCTTGTTTGGGAGTCTCTTTTCTTAAGGTATAAAGAGCAGTCGTCTTTCTATGAAGAAAAGTCAGTTAAAGCTAGGTATTATCAACTAAAAATGATTTCCTCAGGAAGAAGAGTTCAGGCTATCTCCTGATGATGGCATATCCACTGTGAACAATTGTGGAGCCCACTGTAAGCTATCTAGGACTCTGCAATGCAGGCTGCATCTCAAAGATGAATGGATTCCATAAATCACTCTCTGTGTTAGCATCCTTATAAGTAGGATGTAACCCAGTCAAGAGCTGTAGCACAAAAGTAGCAACTTCGTTGTACTTAGCCACTCATTCCCATGTTCTGCCAACCTTTTCTTTAAGGTCCAGCACAGCAAAATCTCCCTATTTCCTATTTTCTTCTATTTAAAGTCTCTTTTTCTCAATATTCACTGAAGATTGACCTAATTTAGAAACTAATGTATCTGTTGTACATTACATGTTACTTGATTGTACATTGCACTGTGCTTGTTCACTAGAATGTATGGACACATTTTTCTATGTAATTATTTTGAACTGTACGTGTGTGTGTGTGTGTGTGTGTGTGTGTGTGTGTGTAGGGTAGCAAATCGAGCATAATTTTTTCAGGAAGTGGCAGGAAATTGAAGTGCTCAGAGAGAACTCTGGTATGCAAGATAATTTCTGCAAAAGAGAAAAGTGAAACAAACACCACCACTTTTTCAAGATGCAGCCAAGAAAGCAGGAAAGGAATGGTATGATACAGGAAAAGTGTGCTAATTTCTCTGCACGTAGTACTTAGAATAAACTCTCTACATTTTTCTGGCTTACTATTCTACTAAAATAAATTCTGACTTGTGTTTGAGAGCAGAGCTGCACTGTTAGCGTTATAGCACTGTGGAGAGAGCAGGGATCTTGAAAGATGAAAGGTCTTATTCTGCATCAGATTCCTTATAGTCGTGCCTTTTATTTCCCTTAGTTGTCTTTTCAGATTGTTGCTTTCCAACTTTTAGCATATAAGCAAAATGTCTCCTGCTAAGTATTAACCCCATGTACTCACTTAAGTAAAGCAAGCATGCCGTTCTACTTTATAAAGCTCCTTTTAATGTTAAATGTCTAGACATGAAACAGTTGCCCTAAGAAAAATGGTTGTTTCTTACCTAAATTTCAGTAGACGACTTAAGTGTTCTAGAAAACAAAAGAGCATGGTAGGCAGCTCATTTAGCATACATTTTTTTGCAGTGTAGAACAATGAGAATGTTGAACTGTGTCTCTCCAATCAACAAGTAAATAAATAAATAAAATTACTGAAGCAAACTGGCAACTGTTTTTAATCTCCATCATTGAATTTGTAAGTCTGCTAAAAATGCTGCAGACTGTTTTGTTAAGGAAAGGAATAGAATGCAGATCTTAAATGTCAGTCTCACCATGTTTCACTTTGTATCCTTTGCACATCTGAACTTCTGCAAACCCATTAAACAAGGTCTAAAAAAATCAACAGACGATTAAAGTGTAGAGGCAGTGGCATGTTTATTTTGCAAAAATCAGACATTTTTCTCCAAAGTGCCAAACATAAGCTCCGAAAAGCATCTTACAGCCTGGATGGAGCAATGTCTACAGAGCTAGCAGATCACATACTTGACTATAGAACAGTAAAGCAACCTCTCCTCAAAACCAGCAACATTGCTGTATATGAAGCAGGTTTATAGTTCTGTAATGAATACATGCACTGCCACTTCTTCACAGTGTTTACATGAGTCCACAAAAACAAACAAGTCTCCAGTACAAAGTCCTGCTTAATGCTTTTTATCTAAATAGCAAAGACTTTTGAAACTTCTGTTCCAAGGCTAATGGCGGTGACTTATGTGGGCAGGTACTGTCTTGTAGCTGTGATTTATGAAAGATAAGATACTTAATATTGCTTTTCACAGCTGAACAGATGATGATAAAGACTGTGTACTTTTGAGAATAGTCCAAGAGGCCGGGATTTCTGCAAGAAAACACCAACCTGCAACAATTTCAGGAGATAACTGAGAAATTATAACCAGTGTTAAAAGATTGCACAATACAGGAAAGTTCATACAAGTTTCTAGGCTTCATATTTCTAGTTCTGGAATTCTTAGTTCTGTGGCCGTTACTTTAATAGCCCCACCCCCAATAACCATTCAGTTAATTTTGTAATTAATTTCAGAAGAGCTTCTGCATGTGTCTCACTCTACCCGTGAAATAAATGCAATTTCTCAAGAAAGTTTGCAGAGCGCCCACTATATTGCAAGGGTTTGTTTTCTCACTGACAACCCTATTCCCCCCCCCACCCTGGAAAAAAAAAACTGCAGGTAACGTACCTGTGAACTTTTTTTGCTGAAGTCATTTGGACATCATTATCAACCCCATTTTCCAGTTTCCTACATGATGTCATGGTATCATATCAGCTGTCACCATCTTTCTCTCTCCAATCCACACTCATGCTTGACTGTCACAGGTCTTCTCTCACATAGTCCATCCACCTCTTTGCTATATATCCTTGTTTCTTCTTGCTTTCTTCCTGTCTGTCCCAAATCATCTTCACCAGATTGCCTCTGCTTTTCTGCATGTGCTCAAACCTCTATATGCTCTTCTCTGCAATTGGAGCTACTCTGGCTTTTGCTCTTATATCCTCATTTCTTCATCTGTCCCACAATGTGAATCATGCTACCTATAAATCTGGACAAAGCAAAAAAATAATTGGGGATGACTGACAAAAGCCCAAAATCCGGGATAATTGTAAATAATCCTCTAACTCATACTGCCAACATATTGGCCGACAAATTCAGTACCAACTTTACCCCCCCCCCCCCAAAGGACCAGTCACAATACCGGAAGAATGCCAGGCACCCAGCATTACTGCAGCACAGGTTAAAGCTGCATTGTCCAAGGCCAAGAATACAGCTTCCATGGGACCCAATAATATCCCTGGCTTTGTTCTACATGAACTACAAAGCGAACTGGCACCACATCTGTGTGCCCTGTTCAGTCACAGCTTCACTTCAGGCTTTGTCCCTACCGAATTGCACACTGCTACAGTCATCCCTTTCCATAAAGGGGGAGCAACTACTGACCCTGAGAATTATTGCCCCATTAGCCTGACGAGTCTGATATGTAAAGCTATGGAGCGCATCATCATGGACCCAATTAACAAAGATATAGGAAATCTCCAAACTCTAGACACCACGCAATTTGGCTTTGTGAAAGGGAGATCATGCCTGCTCAAACTGGTTGACTTCTTTGAGTCAGACACCAGGGCTGTGGATGAAGGTAAGGCAGTGCATACAGCCTACCTCATTCTGGCCAAGGCCTTTGATACCATTCCTCACTCGGGAATTATTGATAAACTCACCAAACTAGGCATCAACCCCTATATCACTAGGTGGGTTGCAAACTGGCTCACAGATAGGACACACACTGTGAAAGCACGAGACTCCAAGTCAGACTGCTGACCAGTCAAAAGTGGAGTCCCACAGGGATCGCTCCTGGGTCCTTTCCTGTTCGGCATCTACTTCTCAGGTCAGGCCAACACAAAGGGACTCTGGCTAACCAAGTTCGCAGATGACTGCAAGCTGGGAGCCATTATTAACTCCCCAAGTGATGCAGACATCCTACAGAAAGGCCTCACTGAGATCAATTACTGGTATCGAAACCATGGCCTTAAGCTTGATGCCAAAAAATGTGTAGTCATCCCCTTTGGTAAAAACTCACTTCCCATTGATGGGAGCCCACTGAACACTGAAGGCGTTATAAGAGATCTGGGGATGCAGGTTGACAGCAACCTCTACTTCGACCACCACATTGCCACTGTGGTCAGAAAATCCTTCTATGTGGCACATCTCATTACCAGCAGTTTTGCATCCAGGAAGAAAGAGGTCATCGTCTGTCAGTACTCTTCCTTCTCTGTGTGGAAGATTTTCAGTCCATATATTTCTAGTTAATCACTGTATATTAATTAGATCAGACAATAGTAGTAGCAGTAGCAAAAGTAAACTTGTCAAGTCAAAAAGTAATAATAGAAAATATATAATTCTACAGCATTACTAAGTATTCGAAAGTAATCCAAGCAAGGCAGGCAGTCTGTTTCCAGTCGAAAATCCTTTATTAAATACACATACAAGCGATCCAAGTAAAACAAAAATAGAGTAATAATTTCCTCACAAGCTTTCTAAATATATATATATATATATATATATATATATATATATATATATATATATATACTTTTTATCAGGCATGGGAGTGGTTTATCGTGCTGTAAAACAAAGTGTTATTGGTACACATATTAAATTCACATCCCTTCCCCCATCAGTGTGACATTCGAGCTGGTCTTGCCCTACCTAGTAGCTGTCATAATAATATATAGCCCTAATGTACTTTAATGGTACATATTATTTACAAAACCAGACAGGGGTGCACAGTACAGGACACCAGGAGACTGCCCTGCCCCTCCAACATCTCATTCCGCACGATCCCAATCCCCTCTGGCTATCAACACTCCGCAGAAGCCTTTAACATCACAGAAGGATCAGGACAGGAACATAAGCCACAGCGGCAACCAGAACCGACACAGAGTTCTACAGGATGAATTACAGGACTACCAGGACAACCGGGACCACAGACAATCCAGCTACCAGGAGCAGCAGCACCATCACAGAGACCAGTTTCTTCAGGAAGACTAATATCGACAGCACAGACATCAACCACCACACCAATGCCAAAGCCAGCACCAGTACCAGAACAAGAACGACAACCACCACCAGAGCCCCAGAGCTTGTCCCTCTTACCAGGTCCCCCCATACCACAGCCACAGCGAGGAATACTACTACAATCCACCGAGATTCCAGAAAGCAGAGGAGGAATTCCAGCGGTCTCGTACTCTATCCACAAACTCCCAGGGAGACAGGAGAACAAAACAGTGGACAGGGGTGAGGGAAATACAATACCTGGGCAATCCCGACTGGAACCCCGACTACAATCCAGGTCCCAGGCTCAGACAGAGGAAACAGCCACAATAACAGGTACAATAACAACAACAACAGGTACCTCAATAACAGGTGCTCCACTTATCTGGAACCACTCTGTTAAAGCACTGACTGAAGAGGAAAAAAGTGTGTTGTCCAAAGGACTTACTTTTGTACCAAGTTGCAGGAGTGAGGTTGCTCAAGTACTGACAGACCTTAAAATGTTTGTGAGAAAGCTCAACGTAAGGGTACAGTTTCATGGCAAAAGTAATGACACTGAAAATAAGCCTATTGATGAAATTATAAAAAGGCCTAGCAGCTATTGCCCACCACTACATCAAACACTAGCTGCTTTCGAAGTGAAATGTGAGATGGATATCAGGAAACTGCTTAAAAAACCTCCTAAGAAAAAACTTTATAACTTAACACAGGCCGAAAGAAAAGCATTGCTTGAGCTAGGCAATGACAAATCCAGGCGTGTAATGAAGTCAGACAAGGGAGGAGGTATACTTGTGACTAATACCACTAGCTACAACCAGAAGATAGAGAACATGCTGGAGGATAACAGATTTTGAGTTATTTACCATGGATCAAAGGAAACGTGTACAGCACTTAAAAAACCAAATAACCTCTCCGAAGTGCAGTAGCCCAAAGGAACACTCGATGCTTCTTAAAAACTTTTAATGTCACACAGAAGTATACACGTAAACGCGTTTGAAATTCACGAACACTCTCATGCGTTTTCATCCATAGAAATGGACTTCATCAGACAACCATTGATGTTTAATTACCCATTTATGTACCAACACTCATTAAACTTAATCCAATAAAAGCTTTAAATACTATTTGAATGTACAAATCAGCCTAACTCATCCCTCATGAATATTAAATAAATACACATATTTAATCAATGTAAAAAACTTTAAAAACTTTTAAAAAACTCCTGACAACAATGCAATAAATGTGAGTAATAAATATTATAAGAACTACATTCAATTCATATATGAATATATAATATAATGTTTTGAAAATATTTAAAAAATATTTTAAAATGTATTACATGTAAGACTTGTAACTAAATGTTTAAACCAATCTAACATTGCCCCCTAGTGATGAATCCTAATATAACCCTTATATTTTGTTTGCTTTCAGTTTTAATAGGGAGACAATACTTAAAAAGTCATTTAATCCAGGCTTTTTTCCTGCTTCTAAGTATATCTGCCACCACAATTCCCTACTCTCTAGGATTTCCTCCCATATACCACCCTAACGTCTTTTGAACCTGCTGAAGGACAAAAAAATGAAAACTACATCCTTTACAATCCTTACTATGTCTAAAGAGAGCATTTGTCTCTTTTTCTCTCAGAATGTCATAGGAATGTTCATACATTCTTTTCCTCAGCTCCCTTTCTGTTTTTCCTACATAGTAGGAAGAACATTGGTCACAGGTTACAAGATACACCACCCCTTTTGTCTCACAATTATAAAAGCCCTTACTTTTTATCAACAAATTTCTACTTTCTAGAAATATTTCACTCTCGTTATTAACCAGGGAACATTGCCTACACCTACCACACTTAAATGTTCCAAACCTTTTATTATTCATGTGTGGTGTGTTTGTGTTCCTTTTCTCTAATAAGTTCTTTATACTTTTGAATTTCTATAAGTAATCTTTGGTCTAATATTACTAATTTCCGCTATATCTGAAAGGGCTATAAATTTGTTCCATTCTTTATCTAGTGTATCTCTCAAACTGTAATTATTTCTATTGAATTCCACAATCAAATTTCTTTGAAAGGGATCTTCCTTAACTTCGACCTTGCTTCGTCCTACTGCAATTGTCGAATTCACTCATACCCAGGATAGGTTGAAATCTGTCACCTCTCCCTTCTTCAACCTCTATTCTTATATTGGTCACAAAAGTTCTGGGATACCCCCTATCCAGAAACATACTTTCCAACATATTACATTCCATGTCAAAATCTGAATTGAGGCTGGTCATTCTCGACCCCCTCACAAATTGTCCCTTTACTATGTTTCTTTTGCAGTGCAGGGGGTGAGCACTGTCAAAATGTAAATAAGAATTAACATATGTCTTTTTCCTAAACACTTTGGACTCATATTTCTGTTCAGATCTATTTTTAACAATTTCTATATCTAAATAGTGTAGTACATCAGAACTAATATTATATGTAAATTTTAAAAAAATCAGTAGTGTGACCAATATACTCCAAAAACTCTAAGAATCTATTGTATCCACCCGTCCAAAAAATGACTATATCGTCAAGGAATCTCCGATACAATAACCATTCTTTGTTATAATCAGAATGTATCACATAACTCTCTTCCCATTTGGACAACACTATGTTTGCGTATGTGGGCGCACACGCTGCCCCCATGGAAACTCCTTCCTTTTGTTGGAAATATTCTCCATCAAATAACACAAAATTATATCTTAAAACTATATCCATGAGGGCTACTGATAAAATTTTCTCATTTTGAGTCATAGTGTTGTCCAAAAATATGCTTTCTTCAAACATCTTCATACCCTGATCATGTGGAATGCTAGAAAACAAATCCACTATGTCAATGGTAATGAATAACAAATCTTCCTTAAAAGTATCTGGAGTTAATTGTTTTAACAAATCCCAAGAATCCTTCAAAATATTCTTATTTTTGACCCAAATATGTTTTGTTTTAAAATCTATGTATTTCGCTAGGGGTGTGGTCTTGGAACCCTCAGCTGTTACTATGGGTCTAAGTGGGGGGTTTAGCCAATCTTTATGAACCTTAGGGATACCGAACATAGTAGCTATTCTAGGTTTCTGAACATTTAGAAATTTGAATAGATTCATATCTATAATTCCTTCTAGCATATAATCTTTCAATATAATATCTATACGTTGATATGCTATATTAACTTCGTTTCTTGAAACTACTATATATTTATGTTCGTCCCTAAGGATCATATTCATTTTACCTTCGTAGGTAATATTATCCATTATTGCTACTCCCCCACCCTTATCAGGTTTCATTATTCTTATCGATTTGTTTTTAATCAATTCCATTAACGTGTCATTCTCACCTTTATTTAGATTGTTTATGTACCTATACTTATTCTTAACTAGTGTTTCTCTAATTTTTTTCCTCTAATATTTTTTCAAAATTTTTTATCTGTGGTAAAAGGGGTGGATTAAATGTAGATTTCCTTCTTAAGTCAAATTTATTAGTATTGTTCTGGAAACCATTACTAGAGGCTAAAATACCTAGATTAATTTTTCTGACAAATAATTTGACATCCATAATTGTGGTGGCTATGTCTCCCTTAGTCCAGGGTATGAACTTGAACCCTTTACTAAGTAAACTAAAATGATTTTTGTCAAGTGGAAAATTACAATAATTATAAATGGAAAAGTCTCTGTATGTATATTTGATATCTTCAATCACAATGTCGTCAGAAACTGTGTCATTGGTGGAGGGGCTACAACTTAAAATCTCCCCCTCCCCCTTCTCCCCCCCTCATGTGAAAATTTCCCCTTCCGTTTTGAGGTATAAATTCACCTTGCATTTCTCTATCTAGTGGAGGGAATTCCTGGTCATAGTAACTATCTTTCCTATAAATATTATTACTAGTATCTTTTTTATTCCATTTAGTATTGTTACTGACCTTGGAATCCAACTTGGAATGATGGTTTGGGATAATTATTACCAGTTTCATAGTCCATAATATCCCTTTTTAATTTTCCCATTTTCCGTTGTAAAACCTCTTCACATTTTACATCAATGTCCTGTCTGATTTTGTAATATTTCTCCCTCTCTGTCCTAATCCCATGTATTAAATCTTTTTTTATACAAGCATCTAGTTCATCAATTTCAATATTTAAACATTCCTGTTTCCTTTCATTTTCTTCAATAATGAGTCTCACAATTTCTAAACCACATCTGTTAAATGCTTTGACTAAACTAGTATGAAAAACAGAACCCAGTTCAACATTGTTTGGATATTTACATACACGAAGTCCTTTAGGTACAATTTCTTTCTTTAAACACTCTTTCAAATATGCATTCTCAATATTGACTGTTTTGAATTTTGTCATCAAAGCCTTAAGCTTATCTAGTTTCAAAAAATAAGGCTCTCCATCCAAGTACTTCGTGCCTATATCAATGTTACTATTAAACGAAAAGTCTCTCTTTAGCCATTCATTTGTAGAAGTGGCGCTCATATTAGAGAAAACAGTACCTGTGCATGAGCCATTGGAATTTTGCTTCTTTGCACGAGCCCCAGGTTCAGTCAATGCTTCATTTAATACTCCAGTCCCTTCAGCTTCGGCCCCAAAGATGCTCGGTGTATTATGTGGATTAAAACAAGTTCCTCTTTCATCAACAAGGTCGCCGGCGTCATCGTCTTCGCCCATAAGCTCCCTTTTCCTTTTGCTGTTGTTTGAGCTTAACCTTTCGGTTCCGTTTCTGTTTGCATGCATGCCTGCATGTTGCACCAACAAGCTAGAACAAAGAGGAGTGAGCAAATCTATCAGTTCAGTGAGCTGGCCAATCAGTTTCCTCGATTGGCCAAGCTCTTCCTGTCCTTCCAGACTCATTGCAGCCAACGAAGCGAAATGTTCCCTCTCGGCTTGAACACAAAAAAAACAATCAAAGGAAACGTGTACAGCACTTAAAAAACCAAATAACCTCTCCGAAGTGCAGTAGCCCAAAGGAACACTCGATGCTTCTTAAAAACTTTTAATGTCACACAGAAGTATACAGGTAAACGCGTTTGAAATTCACGAACACTCTCATGCGTTTTCATCCATAGAAATGGACTTCATCAGACAACCATTGATGTCTAATTACCCATTTATGTACCAACACTCATTAAACTTAATCCAATAAAAGCTTTAAATACTATTTGAATGTACAAATCAGCCTAACTCATCCCTCATGAATATTAAATAAATACACATATTTAATCAATGTAAAAAACTTTAAAAACTTTTAAAAACTCCTGACAACAATGCAATAAATGTGAGTAATAAATATTATAAGAACTACATTCAATTCATATATGAATATATAATATAATGTTTTGAAAATATTTAAAAAATATTTTAAAATGTATTACATGTAAGACTTGTAACTAAATGTTTAAACCAATCTAACATTGCCCCCTAGTGATGAATCCTAATATAACCCTTATATTTTGTTTGCTTTCAGTTTTAATAGGGAGACAATACTTAAAAAGTCATTTAATCCAGGCTTTTTTCCTGCTTCTAAGTATATCTGCCACCACAATTCCCTACTCTCTAGGATTTCCTCCCATATACCACCCCTAACGTCTTTTTGAACCTGCTGAAGGACAAAAAAATGAAAACTACATCCTTTACAATCCTTACTATGTCTAAAGAGAGCATTTGTCTCTTTTTCTCTCAGAATGTCATAAGAATGTTCATACATTCTTTTCCTCAGCTCCCTTTCTGTTTTTCCTACATAGTAGGAAGAACATTGGTCACAGGTTACAAGATACACCACCCCTTTTGTCTCACAATTATAAAAGCCCTTACTTTTTATCAACAAATTTCTACTTTCTAGAAATATTTCACTCTCGTTATTAACCAGGGAACATTGCCTACACCTACCACACTTAAATGTTCCAAACCTTTTATTATTCATGTGTGGTGTGTTTGTGTTCCTTTTCTCTAATAAGTTCTTTATACTTTTTGAATTTCTATAAGTAATCTTTGGTCTAATATTACTAATTTCCGCTATATCTGAAAGGGCTATAAATTTGTTCCATTCTTTATCTAGTGTATCTCTCAAACTGTAATTATTTCTATTGAATTCCACAATCAAATTTCTTTGAAAGGGATCTTCCTTAACTTCGACCTTGCTTCGTCCTACTGCAATTGTCGTAAATTCACTCATACCCAGGATAGGTTGAAATCTGTCACCTCTCCCTTCTTCAACCTCTATTCTTATATTGGTCACAAAAGTTCTGGGATACCCCCTATCCAGAAACATACTTTCCAACATATTACATTCCATGTCAAAATCTGAATTGAGGCTGGTCATTCTCGACCCCCTCACAAATTGTCCCTTTACTATGTTTCTTTTGCAGTGCAGGGGGTGAGCACTGTCAAAATGTAAATAAGAATTAACATATGTCTTTTTCCTAAACACTTTGGACTCATATTTCTGTTCAGATCTATTTTTAACAATTTCTATATCTAAATAGTGTAGTACATCAGAACTAATATTATATGTAAATTTTAAAAAAATCAGTAGTGTGACCAATATACTCCAAAAACTCTAAGAATCTATTGTATCCACCCGTCCAAAAAATGACTATATCGTCAAGGAATCTCCGATACAATAACCATTCTTTGTTATAATCAGAATGTATCACATAACTCTCTTCCCATTTGGACAACACTATGTTTATGTATGTGGGCGCACACGCTGCCCCCATGGAAACTCCTTCCTTTTGTTGGAAATATTCTCCATCAAATAACACAAAATTATATCTTAAAACTATATCCATGAGGGCTACTGATAAAATTTTCTCATTTTGAGTCATAGTGTTGTCCAAAAATATGCTTTCTTCAAACATCTTCATACCCTGATCATGTGGAATGCTAGAAAACAAATCCACTATGTCAATGGTAATGAATAACAAATCTTCCTTAAAAGTATCTGGAGTTAATTGTTTTAACAAATCCCAAGAATCCTTCAAAATATTCTTATTTTTGACCCAAATATGTTTTGTTTTAAAATCTATGTATTTCGCTAGGGGTGTGGTCTTGGAACCCTCAGCTGTTACTATGGGTCTAAGTGGGGGGTTTAGCCAGTCTTTATGAACCTTAGGGATACCGAACATAGTAGCTATTCTAGGTTTCTGAACATTTAGAAATTTGAATAGATTCATATCTATAATTCCTTCTAGCATATAATCTTTCAATATAATATCTATACGTTGATATGCTATATTAACTTCGTTTCTTGAAACTACTATATATTTATGTTCGTCCCTAAGGATCATATTCATTTTACCTTCGTAGGTAATATTATCCATTATTGCTACCCCCCCACCCTTATCAGGTTTCATTATTCTTATCGATTTGTTTTTAATCAATTCCATTAACGTGTCATTCTCACCTTTATTTAGATTGTTTATGTACCTATACTTATTCTTAACTTGTGTTTCTCTAATTTTTTCCTCTAATATTTTTTCAAAATTTTTTATCTGTGGTAAAAGGGGTGGATTAAATGTAGATTTCCTTCTTAAGTCAAATTTATTAGTATTGTTCTGGAAACCATTACTAGAGGCTAAAATACCTAGATTATTTTTTCTGACAAATAATTTGACATCCATAATTGTGGTGGCTATGTCTCCCTTAGTCCAGGGTATGAACTTGAACCCTTTACTAAGTAAACTAAAATGATTTTTGTCAAGTGGAAAATTACAATAATTATAAATGGAAAAGTCTCTGTATGTATATTTGATATCTTCAATCACAATGTCGTCAGAAACTGTGTCATTGGTGGAGGGGCTACAACTTAAAATCTCCCCCTCCCCCTTCTCCCCCCCTCATGTGAAAATTTCCCCTTCCGTTTTGAGGTATAAATTCACCTTGCATTTCTCTATCTAGTGGAGGGAATTCCTGGTCATAGTAACTATCTTTCCTATAAATATTATTACTAGTATCTTTTTTATTCCATTTAGTATTGTTACTGACCTTGGAATCCCACTTGGAGAATGATGGTTTGGGATAATTATTACCAGTTTCATAGTCCATAATATCCCTTTTTAATTTTCCCATTTTCCGTTGTAAAACCTCTTCACATTTTACATCAATGTCCTGTCTGATTTTGTAATATTTCTCCCTCTCTGTCCTAATCCCATGTATTAAATCTTTTTTTATACAAGCATCTAGTTCATCAATTTCAATATTTAAACATTCCTGTTTCCTTTCATTTTCTTCAATAATGAGTCTCACAATTTCTAAACCACATCTATTAAATGCTTTGACTAAACTAGTATGAAAAACAGAACCCAGTTCAACATTGTTTGAATATTTACATACACGAAGTCCTTTAGGTACAATTTCTTTCTTTAAACACTCTTTCAAATATGCATTCTCAATATTGACTGTTTTGAATTTAATAATAATAAAAGGTTTGGAACATTTAAGTGTGGTAGGTGTAGGCAATGTTCCCTGGTTAATAACAAGAGTGAAATATTTCTAGAAAGTAGAAATTTGTTGATAAAAAGTAAGGGCTTTTATAATTGTGAGACAAAAGGGGTGGTGTATCTTGTAACCTGTGACCAATGTTCTTCCTACTATGTAGGAAAAACAGAAAGGGAGCTGAGGAAAAGAATGTATGAACATTCCTATGACATTCTGAGAGAAAAAGAGACAAATGCTCTCTTTAGACATAGTAAGGATTGTAAAGGATGTAGTTTTCATTTTTTTGTCCTTCAGCAGGTTCAAAAAGACGTTAGGGGTGGTATATGGGAGGAAATCCTAGAGAGTAGGGAATTGTGGTGGCAGATATACTTAGAAGCAGGAAAAAAGCCTGGATTAAATGACTTTTTAAGTATTGTCTCCCTATTAAAACTGAAAGCAAACAAAATATAAGGGTTATATTAGGATTCATCACTAGGGGGCAATGTTAGATTGGTTTAAACATTTAGTTACAAGTCTTACATGTAATACATTTTAAAATATTTTTAAAATATTTTCAAAACATTATATTATATATTCATATATGAATTGAATGTAGTTCTTATAATATTTATTACTCACATTTATTGCATTGTTGTCAGGAGTTTTTTAAAAGTTTTTTACATTGATTAAAAATGTGTATTTATTTAATATTCATGAGGGATGAGTTAGGCTGATTTGTACATTCAAATAGTATTTAAAGCTTTTATTGGATTAAGTTTAATGAGTGTTGGTACATAAATGGGTAATTAAACATCAATGGTTGTCTGATGAAGTCCATTTCTATGGATGAAAACGCATGAGAGTGTTCGTGAATTTCAAACGCGTTTACGTGTATGCTTCTGTGTGACATTAAAAGTTTTTAAGAAGCATCGAGTGTTCCTTTGGGCTACTGCACTTCAGAGAGGTTATTTATTTACCATGGATGACATAAAAAGAGCATATGATTTATGGAACACTAATCTCACCACATTATGGGAAGAAAAACTTATCACTGAAAATCTTTATAATTATTTATGGAGCCCATGCCCACGTTTACCTTACTTTTTTGGAATACCAAAGCCACACAAGAACAGAGAAGACCCACCTTATAGACCGGTGGTAGCAAGTGGAGGTTCCCTTACTGAAGCCACAGCCATTTACCTTGATTACTTGCTGAAACCTCTAGCAGAAAAGAATAAGTCATACATAAGAGATTCAATGGATTTTTTGAAGAAAAAAAACATTACAGTGGAAGCTGACAGTATTTTGGTAACTATTGATGTGGAATCCTTGTACACAGTGCTCCCTCACAATTACTGTATAACAGCAGCTATGGAGTCTTTTAAGAAACATAATCAGGGTACGCAGGCACAACTGCAAAAGTTAAGCAAGCTTTTTAATCTTGTACTGGACTTCAATTTCTTTACTTTCAATGGCAAACACTACAAACAAAAAACTGGTATAGCAATGGGGGCTGCCATGGCTCCCAGCATAGCTAACATAGCCCTGGGCAAATGGGAGGAGGACTTTGTGTTAAACAACACAGATTACATGCAGCATATCACATGCTATTTACGTTTTATTGACGATGTCTTTATTGTGTGGGAAGGTGACACCTTGCAGCTTGGAGATTTTATCACTTACCTCAATCAAACAACCCCCTTCCTGAAGTTTACCTCTTCCCATAGCCGTACTTCAACCACGTTTTTAGATATGCAGATTTCTAAGGACACCAACAATAACAGAATCACCACTGATCTATTCAGAAAACCAACGAAGGTTAACTTATTTACTCCACAGTAAAAGTCTACATCCTACAAAAACCAAGTTTGATGTAGTGAAATCCCAAGGCTATAGATTAGCTCAAATTACCACAGAGATGGAACCATTTTTGAGAAACCTGAACAATTTAGAGAATGATTTTCTAGTGAGAGGCTATGAAAGTCAGATGTTAAAAAAACATCCTGGAACCCATTATAGAACTGAAAAGGACTGAAGCACCTTCACTCAACCTCCCCAGTAGAAAAATGTTAAGTAATTCCACAGGGAATAACAAATGCAAAAATAGCTGCATCCTGACATACACTTTGGATTATGACAGTATCAAAAATATTATTGAAGAAAACTGGGACATTGTCACAGAAAACCCTTTTCTGTTTAACATCTTAGGTGAAGCCCCATCATTTATTTGTAGGAAGGCCAGGAATATTAGAAGTTTTGTTGAATTTAAACCTAGACCATGTGAGAAAAGCACTAAAAGATGTGAAACTAATTGTACATTTTGTATATTTATACAGCAAGGTGATGGTTTTTATTGTCCTTATTTAAAGAAGATCATTAAAACCAGTGCAGGGGGTGACTGTAACAGTAAAAAAGTCATTTACAGGGCACAGTGCAATGAATGTGATGCATACTATGTGGGCAAGACTGTAAATAAACTCAAGGGAAGGATTTCATGTCATCTGTCAGAAATCCGCTCTGGATGTAAAAATAATGCACTAGCCAAACACCTTTCTCTTCATGAAAGACACACAGGTTTTAAGTTCCAGATCCTGGGTCACATAGACATGGGTGATCTTGAAGGAGATATCCTGAATATTCTGGAGAAACATGAACTCATGTGGCAATTAAAGCTGAACTCTTTTAGAAAGCCTGGACTAACTACTACTGTTCAATTAAAAGTGCACTGGAACTTAGAAAATTGCCACATTGTTTACATGACTAATTGTATTTTATTTTATTTTTTTCTACAAATTGGTTTTAAATATCATTTTAAATCATTTGAAATTTAAGTGTATATTTTGTTTCCATCATCATACATACATTTTCTTATTTTTTTTTCCACTTTATTCAAAATGATGGTAATAACAATACTAACTAATTATACAACTATATAGGTTTTTCTGGTTCTTGTACACAGACCTGAAGAAGTCTAGAAGGACGAAAGCGATCTTTGTTAACAGTAGGCTATGAAAATAGAAACTGATTTTTACATGCAAAATGTATATGTATATATATTTATATATAATTTTTGATCGCAAAATGAACTAAGGTTGATATATTTCCAGCCATGTAGTATATTGCCTTGGATAAAATCACAGACTTAATAATAATCTACTTAATAATTTGGTTAAATAAGATGTACCGTTAAAGTACATTAGGGCTATATATTAGTATGACAGCTACTAGGTAGGGCAGGACCAGCTTGAATGTCACACTGATGGGGGAAGGGATGAGAATTTAACATGTGTACCAATAACACTTTCTTTTACAGCACAATAAACCACTCCCATGCCTGATAAAAAGTATATATATATTTAGAAAGCTTGTGAGGAAATTATTACTCTATTTTTGTTTTACGTGGATCGCTTGTCTGTGTACTTAATAAAGGATTTTCGACTGGAAACAGACTGCCTGCCTTGCTTGGATTACTTTCAAATACTTAGTAATGCTGTAGAATTATATATTTTCTATCATTACTTTTTGACTTGACAAGTTTACTTTCGCTGCTTCTGCTACTGTTGTCTGATCTGATTAATATACAGTGATTAACTAGAGATATATGGACTGAAAATCTTGCACACAGAGAAGTTTCTTACACTGTTTTGTTTTTAGACCCACTACACTTTAGTGGGTTGTTTTGAGACTTCGGGGATACCACGGAGATTACTTGTTTTCAGTACTCTTCCTTCAGACCAATCATTGAGTATAATTCCCCATTTGGCATGTACCTCACTAGACACCTGCAACAGTTGGAGAGTCCACAGAAGTACCTCACAAAGAGGATCCTAGGCCTTAAACATATGTCCTACATGGACAGACTCGAAAAAAAACTCCAGCTATTCTTAGGGTTGCCAGCTTTTTTTTTTAAAACTAAACTAAGGTCAAGTTGCATCCTTGCCCATAACTCCACTCCATCCATTCCCCCCTCTCCCATCATTGCCCCCACCATTTGTGACATCATTGTGACATGGGAACACCCTTCTGTCTTTTATTGTTTGAACATTTTCCAGTAGACTGTACTGTAGGCAATGAAACAATGCATGAACCAATAAGTTTAGGGAGTATGGATGTATGACAGCCCCCCACACACACACACACACACAAAAAAAATCAATCAAATGTACACACACACACACACACACCACACACACACACACACACACACACACACACACACACACACACACACACACACACACAATCAATATGCAGAAAACCACATTATGTAATTTGAGCCTAAAATATTTTTCATTTAGAAATCTGGAAATGCCCTTCAGAATGTACATATATTTATCGACATTGAAACATTTGCTCTGTTGCTCTGTTGTCTTTAAAGGGTAAATTTGCTCCCTAAAATACAATAATAATTTCCCCTCAGACACCGTATATTCTGAGAAAATGCTGGGTTAACACACACCCTTTGTGCTGGCTTTGAATTGCTTGCCCTTCCCGCGTAAGTCAAGATGAAATTCCCAGTGAAATATAATCCATAATATAAATAATCAAAAATTTGGCTGGCTTCTGCTTAAGTTACTCTTCCATGCACTACATGCTGCTTCTCTGCTTCCACTGCGACGCGGAAGTGAGCTCATTGAGCTCAATTCCGACAGGCTGGTAGCCACGATGATGACATCATCAGAAAAAAAAAATTTAAAAAAAAAATTTTTGTTTGAAATTTGATTTCTAACCGACAATTTGTCAGATAACAGGACAGTCCGAACAAACGGACACCCCCTAGCTATTCTCTGTCTCATGTCGTCTACTAAGATGTGCTCTCTGCTTGACTTACAAAGCCATGTCTGACCCAGTTTGCTAAGGGATGCTGCATCTAAAGAAATCCCAATCCCTCTGCACCACACACTCCAGAGACTTCATCCTCATTACCACATCAGCAGAACATGCTGGAGGGGCAGGTTCCTCACCCAGAAACTGCCCATGCTCTGGAATAGACTTCCCATACATGTCAAGCAGAGCACCTCGCTGTCTCTCTTCAAGAGAAATCTTGATGAGTGGAAGGGTAATAGAAAGTTCAACCCAGGGATCACTCCAGTGACTGTACTTGATAGAGACACTGGGAACTAACATCGGGTGGCACGATGCCAGGGCACTTCTATGGGCTAGGCTTGTAAAGGCTCCAGGGCCATTAGCCTAGTACACACCGATGAACCTATGACTGGGATGCCAGTGAAGTTCTTGGATCCACAGTATGTACTGTCAGTGCTTGTTCATACAAGCACTAACAGTCTCCCCATCAGTGTGCTTGTACCTTTTCTGGTGTTTGCGAGATCACAACACTATCCGACATGCTACTGTCGTTGTCATGCTTATTAAGCAGGAAATGGCAGAATGGAAACACACTCAATGAGGTGTAAACTGTGGTACCACCCATGTGATAATTTCTGGTAGTCTAGACTAAAACAGAGTGAAAAGGTCACACAGATAACCAACTGGTTAAAAAACACAAAAAGAAAAATCTAGCAAAGCTAGACTTCTGTGTTGATACCTTAAACTCTTGCAGCAGAGGCCTCATGGGTTATGTGCAAATCACCCTTTAAGGATATCAGGTGATGTCCTTCAAGGATGCATCTGCAGTCCTAACAAATGGGTTGTCCTGCTTCAGGCAGCCCTTCGGTCGGCCGGATTCCAAAGTCTGGGTCTGGCCTCGGCTGATGTCGCACTTCACCCGACGTCATAGCTGCTGGGGTATAAAGGCATCAGCCGACGCCATTTTCCCCAGTCTTTCTTGCCGCGCGGTGCCCGAAGCAGAAGCTGTTCGCAAGTGCCGGTCGGTCAGATCCAGAGATTTCAGCTTACCGAAGACTTCTAAAAAGCTAAGTACCCCGTTGGGGACTCTTTCTTGCCTCAGCCGATGTCAGACAAAGTAAATAATTGTTTAACTTGTGGGAAACAAATACCTCATAAGGATTTCCACTCTTACTGTCTTCCTTGCTTAGGCCCAGACCACGACGTATCAGCTTGTTTAGCCTGTGCCTCCTTCAACCGACGGACTCTTAGACGTTGGTCGGAGTTTGCTGAAGAGTTTTTTGGCTCCACTTTTGCATATAAAATGCCGTCGGAGACTTCGACTACACATTTAGCTAAAAAACGCAAAGAAAAGGACCGACACTCGCGGCCCGCGGTTTCGGCTGAAACCACGATGAGGCCTACCGCGAGTGTCTCGGTTTCGGCTGAAACCGAGACCCCGGTTCTCCCTTCGGCCGAAAGCATGGCTCCGATAACCGAGGCCACACAGTCCATGGCTGAGTCGGCTACAGAAATTCCTTCTGAAGTAGCAGGCACACAAGAGTTGTCTGACACTATATCGTTGGACATCTCTACTCCTGCACGTGGGGCAGCTAGACCCCCTGCTTCTATGTCTATCAAGGCTTTCTCCAGGGCTAAAGCAGCCAAACTTTCCAAGGCCTTACCTTCAAAAGCTCCCTCTCACAGGCCTACCTCCAGTTCACAGATCCTCAGCCTTGCTGAGGACCTTATTTCTTTGATCAGGGGATCCCATCCTCACCCAGACAGGGCCTCACAACCTCCTCCTGATAAGAGGCCTAGAACTGAACCCTCTGAACCTCTGTCCTCTGACTATTCCTCGGATGGTTCAGATGTATCAGACCATCAGGAAGGCCCATACTCACCTTATGAGGATTCTGATGCAGAGGACTCCATTCGTTCTGCCTCTCCTCCAGAAGAATTTTCCTTTGGGGAAACCCTACACTCCATGAGGGAACACTTGCAATGGCAGGGTCAGGATTTTTCTGATTCTAGGAAAAGGCTAAGGACTTTTTTACACTTACCACAGCATAGGCCTTTAGCCATTCCACCTGTACTTTCAGTTGTTGATGATGCATTCAATGATGCCAGTACTACCCCTGATTCTCTTCTCCCAGCCCCTGCAAAGCCTGACAGATATTACAGGGTCCCGGATTCTCACTACCACTTGTATAAGGCTCATGCTGCAGACCCAGAAACCATTTCTCAGGGCCCTAAGGGTGTTGCAGCTGCCCTCTGCCAAAAACCCACTCCCATCCGAAAGGGAATCTAGAGCATTAGAGAGATGGGGTAAAAAGGTTTATACATCTGCTACTCTTTCTGCGAGAGCTTTAAACTGTCAATTTCACATGATTCAGTATCAGGAATTTTTGTTAGATCAACTGAATAAAAAACTGGCCTCTCCTGAACCTTTAGACCGTAAGTCCCTTCAGGATTTGGTACACAATTCTGAGCAGGTCAGTAATCATTTTTTAAAATGTGGCTATGATGCACTGGAGGCTTCATTTAGATCAGCTATGACTGGAGCAGTGATTCAAAGGCATGCCTGGTTAAAAGAACAATCCTTACCAGACCATGTTAAGTCTAAACTCCTGGATGCCCCTATGGAGAAGCGAAGTTTGTTTGGCTCCCCTGCACAGGAGGTTCTAAAGAAAGTGGAAGAAAAAGCAAAATCTGTCCAAACAGTCAAGGATTTTTTGCAGGTCCAGCCTCCAAGGTTTAGCAGAAATTGGCCTTCAAAGAATTGGTCCTTTCCAGACAGCTCCAGAGCACAGAGAGGCAGAAATAGACGCCCAAGAGGCAGAGGTCAATCTAGGGGTGCCTACAGGGATCGTCAGTGGCAACCTGCCAACCAAGGAAGTGCCGCCACAGCTGCGACTGCAACCACATCTACAGGACAGACACAATGACTTGGCTCTGATTCCGCCTACTAGGGAACAACTGGAAGCACCCTTGGGCGGAAAGCTAGCCTTATTCTCAAGAAATTGGCATTGTATTACAGGAGACAAATGGACTTTACAAACAATAGACAAGGGCTACAGGTTTCACTTCCACACTCTACCAACAGAGAGAGGAATGCCAAACCTTCCACCAAGCCAGAAATCAGAGGCTCTAAAACAAATCATCAGTTTACTAAAGATGAGAGCAATAAAAAAGGTACCATCTATGGAACAAGGCCAAGGATTTTACTCCTGACTATTCCCTGTACCAAGAAAAGAAAATCAAGGGAGGCCTATTCTAGATTTGTTCGCACTGAACACATACCTCATTGTTCCAAAATTCAAAATGCTGACACTACAGCAACTTCTTCCCATGTTGGGCAAGGAGTCTTGGCTGGTGACTCTAGATCTCAAGGAGGCATACCTGCACGTACCTATATGACCAGATTGCAGAAGACACCTCAGATTTCTTGCAGGATCAGAGCATTATCAATTCTCAGCATTGCCCTTTGGCTTATCTACTGCGCCCAGAGTATTCACGAAATGCCTGGCATCAGTAATTGCTCACTGCAGGCTTCAGGGAATTCAAATCTACCCATACCTGGACGACTGCCTAATACAAGCAGACAACAAGACAAAATTAATACAGGATTTGGCCTATGTCATACAACTGCTGCAAGCCTTGGGATACACGGTCAACATACAAAAGTCAAGACTAGTGCCATCTCAAAGGATAACATTTTTGGGGGCAGAACTGGACACAATAACTCAGATGGCTTTTCTCACAGAGGAAAAACAAAAGCAACTACCAGTCTATTTCATGGCATTAACAAGACAAACTCAGCTTACTGCAAGGAAAGTCCTGCAGGCCCTGGGTTACATGGCATCCTGCATAATATTGATCCCACATGCCAGGCTGCATATGAGAAAGTTACAATGGTACCTAAGGAATGTATGGTCTCAGCACAGACAGTCTAGAATCCCAGATACCAATCATTCCATGTCTGAAAAAAGAATTCCTGTGGTGGGCTCAGGCCTGTCAGATGAACAGAGAATTGCCTTTCCACAAACCACATCCAAGGCAGACCATTACCACGGACGCCTCAGACCTAGGCTGGGGGGCACACATGGAAGACAAGTGCATTCAAGGCCTATGGTCACAAGACCAGCTGAATCTACACATAAACCTAAAGGAGATGCTGGCAGTGAAGCATGCAATAGAGGCATTCAGACCATTCATCCAGCAAGGACACCTGCTGATAAGGACGGACAATACCACAGTCATGTGGTACATCAACAAACAAGGAGGCACACATTCATACCCTCTATGCCGGACGGCAATGGACCTGTGGAACTTGGCCCTGATTCTCAACATCCAACTGCAGGCCAAATTTGTACCAGGAAAAGAAAATTCACTAGCAGACAGCTTAAGCAGGACTACCACGGATGCTCACGAATGGATGCTGCATCCAGATATTTTCAAAACCTTAACAAAGAAATGGGGAATGCCAGAGATAGACCTGTTTGTCTCCCCACACAACCACCAACTGAAGAAATTCTGCTCAAGAGTATACCACCCACTTGCCTGGAGGGTGGACTCCCTTTCTTTCAGCTGGAAGGACCTGACAGTGTATGTCTTCCCTCCTCTTCCTTTGATGTACAAAGTTCTACTGAAGATCAGAGAGGAACAGCCAAAGGTAATTCTGATAGCTCCAGACTGGCCAAGGCAACATTGGTACCCGCTACTAAGAAGCATGTCTCGGACACATTCATGGCATCTACCTCTATGTCCCCTACTTCTAACGCAGAACAACTACAAGACCCTGCATCCAAACTTAAAAACACTGCAGCTAACTGCTTGGAAAATTGCATAAAACAAAACCAGCTTGATTTATCTCAGAGGGTCAAGGACATTATCCTGGAGGCTCGCAGACCCTCCACAAGGAAAACGTATTCAGCCAAATGGAAAAGATTCCTCATTTGGAGTGCAGAAAAGGGAGAAAATGCCACACTAGCAAACCTGGCACACATCCTGGAATACTTAGCAGAACTGTTCCACAATGGCCTGTCCTATTCTTCCATTAAGATACATGCATCAGCAATTTCAGCAGAGTACAACATGGATCCTCCTGTCTTCTCTCATCCTCTCCTCAGACAATTTTTGAGAGGGATCAAAAATGTAAAGCCTCCAAGGAAACCACCTTTACCTGCATGGGATCTCAATTTTGTGCTAGAAAAATTAACACTTCCCCCTTTTGAACCAGCAGCAACAGCAGACTTACAGTTCTTATCTTGGAAAACTGCTTTCCTGCTAGCAATCACCTCAGCAAGAAGGGTATCTGAATTACAGGCATTAATGGCAGTGCAGCCTTTCCTTATCTTCCATCAGGATAGAGTGTCTCTGAGAACCAATCCTACTTTTATGCCAAAGGTGGTATCCAGGGTATCCTTAAACCAAGCCATACATTTGCCTATGTTCTTCCCCAACCCACAGAACGGGGGGGGGGGGGAACTACTACACACCTTGGATGTACACAGACAGCTGCGCTACTACCTGGACAGAACCAAGAGCAGTAGAAAGATTGACCAGCTTCTGGTAGCATATGCAACAGGAGTGCAAGGAAAAGCAATTTCAAAGCAGACAATTTCAAAATGGATAGGAAATTGCATTCGATTCTGCTACTCATTTCATGGAAAGACAACTCCTGAAAATATCAGGCCTCACTCCACAAGAGCTACAGCCACCACTACAGCTTTCCTACGAGGAGTGGCTACCAAAGACATTTTAGAAGCTGCTACTTGGAGCTCCGTGCATACATTTGCCAAGCATTATAATCTTCCTTTATACTCCAGATCCCGAGCAGGTTTTGCAACTGCTGTTTTACAGGGGATCTTAACTACACCATCATTATCTTAGTGCCTCCTCCCCCAGATTAGCTATGGTATTCTACCCATTTGTTAGGACTGCAGATGCATCCTTGAAGGACATAGTACAGTTTTGTACCTACCATAAATGTAGATGTCCGATAGGTATGCATCTGCAGTCAGGATTACCCACCCTCCTTCCCCTCTGTGGTATTCCTAGGGTATTTACCCCTCTTTAAGCTAGCTGGGGGAATCTATTATGGTGTATTTGTTTGTATGTTTTTTGCTTTCTCTGTTTGGAATTATTTCCATTTATCCAAATTTAGCCTTCCTAGAGGGCACCTGGCATCTGGGGCAAGAAACACTGAGGAAAATGGCATAGGCTGATGCCTTTATACCCCAGCAGCTATGACGTCGGGTGAAGTGCGACATCAGCCGAGGCCAGACCCAGACTTTGGAATCCAGCCGACCGAAGGGCTGCCTGAGGCAGGACAACCCATTTGTTAGGACTGCAGATGCATACCTATCGGACATCTACATTTATGGTAGGTACAAAACTGTACTTTTCAGCTAAATGGCAATCCTGAATGTCCATGACTTTTTCTTTTACTTTCATTTTTAAGCCTTTTTATGGACAATTTCAGGCCATTAAAGCTAACCCCCCTCTAGCTCCCTCCCGAAAGAGTGATTATCCTTCAACAACAAATTGTGGATCTCCTGTCAAGATGAAAAGCACCAGCATCACAGATTCTCAAACTGCTTGGCACAATGGCAGCAGCGATTATTGCAATACCCCTTGCGAGATCTCACATGCGCATTCTTCAGTGGCTGCTATTCACACAGTGAACGTTTCAGGACTTACCGATGAATCACCCATTTCTTATTACCAACTCTTGCAAGGAAAAACTTAGGTGGTGGCTAACGTCAGAGATGGTGACTATGGGCCATCCATTTGTCCTCCCCCCAGTCAATGCTGAAGTGCTTTATAGGTTTATTTTAATTTATATAGCCAAGGGAGTCAGTGAAAGGGCATAGTTGATATCTTGCTTCATGTCACCCTATAGTTCTAGTGCTCTTGACACTGTACTGAGTAAACCGTCTTAAACCGTAACCACGGACACCTCCCTGATTGGGTGGTGGAGGCATTATCAGGGACGGACATCCCAAGGTACTTGGCAGGCTCATGAGACTCATTTGCACATAAATGTCCTGGAGATGAGAGCGGTTCTTTTAGCGTTGCAGGCCTTTCAAGACTCTCTTCCCCTAGGCACGATTGCAATCCAGTCAGACAACATGTCCGTAGACTGGTACATAAACAAGGAGGAACCAGATCTTACCCCCTGTGTCGAGAGGCCCTGAGATTATGGAAATGGGCAAAGTCCACCCAGCATTTTCTGATAGAAATGCACATCCCGGGGAAATCCAACATAATAGCAGACAGACTTAGAGCTATTCTGCTATCTCATGAGTGGTCTCTCAAGAACGAAATAGAGGAAATGATCTTCCGCAGATGAGGCCAGCCTTGCTGTGACCTTTTTGCCATCCCCACAAACACCAAGTGCAGCAACTACTTTGCCCTGATCCTTCAACAGGGACAATCCCTGAGGGATACACTCGTCCACGATTGGCCTCCGGGACTCCTATATGCTTTTCCTCCCTTTCCACTGATTCCCAGAGTTTTGCAGAAAGCCAGTTTTCTGGGCAGGACACTAATCTTAATTGCCCTTGTCATGTTTGGTTCCCCTTCCTGAAGCCTCATCTGCTAGAGGAGCCTTGGATCCTGGACCCAGTGCCGGATTTGTTGACCCATTCATCAGGAGCTCTTCATCCTTCTCTTCGGTCCATCAAACTGACAGCTTGGCTGCTCCAATTCCCAGAATAGCCAGGTTCCAGAATTTATCAGAAGAAGCGCTGCATATCCTATTGTCGTCTCACAAATCTTCAGCTAGGAAACTTTACCTCAGTAAGTGGAAAAGGTTTTCCATCTGGGCACAGCAGAATAACATTGACCCTTTCCTGGCATCCATCTCAGATATTTTGGAATTCCTAACAAAACTGTTCAATGAAGGAGCTGCAGCAGCAACCATTTGAGTCCAACTGGCTGCTATTTCTAATTTCCATTTAGGTGCATCTGAAAATGGTATCTTGTCTTATAAGCTGGCTAAGGCTTTTTTGAAAGGTACGATGCACTTAAAACCACCGATCAGATCTCCTACTACTCCCTGGAACTTAAATCTAATCCTGTCCAAAATTATTCTTCTGCACTTTAAACCTGCCTCTTCTTGTGAGCTGAAGTATCTTTCTTGGAAGACCATTTTCTTGGTGGCTATTACATCAGCATGCAGAATTTCGGAATTGCAAGCCCTTTCTATTAAGCCAACTTACTTAATATTTCATAAAGATAGGGTTTCCCTCAGCACAAATCCATCGTTCCTACCAAAAGTGTGTTCAGAATTCACACTTCTTTCGGCTGCTCCCGTTAGGGGTCGCCACAGCAGATCAACTGTTTCCATTTCTTCCTTTCCTCTGCATCTTGTGTTCAGAATTCACACTAAATCAAACAATTGAGTTACCTGTTCTCTTTCCCAATTATTCAAACCAGTTGGAATATATGCTTCACAAACTTGACATCCATCGACAACTTCGCTTCTATTTGGACAGAACAAAAGATCACAGAAGGGCTGATCAGCTGTTTGTCTCCTTCTCAGATTCTAAAAAAGGTGCACCTGTCTCTAAAACTACCTTGTCGAAATGGCTGTCTTGATTGTATTTCCTTTATAGTGAAGCGGATATTGCTTTACATAACAAAGTCAAGGCTCATTCTACAAGAGTGGTTTCTACTTCTGCAGCCTTCTTGACCAGGCTACATATTGATTCAATTTGTGCAGCTGCCACCTGGTCAAATCTGCATACCTTTATATCTCATTAAAAAGTGGACAATGCCTCTAGGGACACAGCTTCATTTGGGTCTGCTGTCCTGAAACAGGTTCTCCTGTGAGCTACCCAAGATTGTGGTTCTGGGAACTCTACCCATCAGTAAGAATGAAGGCGAGATTGAACAACTTTATATTAAGAAGTTATGTACTTACCATAACGTTTCATGTGAGTTATTGTTCTCGCCTTCATTATTACGACCCTCGCGCCACCTACCCCCTTCCTATGTCTGGAAGTTTGAGGGGTACCATCGTGGTTTTGGTTTTCCTGAGGAATTCCCTTTCACAGTGGACTGTATGATTTCCTTGAAATCTGGGGTAGATTTTACACTAGTTGGCAGCAAACAAGATCTAGGGAATGTAGTGGTGCATTGTGGGATAGGGCTTTGGCCTCGTGCTATTTGAGACCTCGAGCTTTGCAAATTTTCCGACTTGGAGCCGATGATCGGCTCAGAACCCATCAGTAATAATGAAGGCGAGAAGAACAACTCAAATGGAACATTATGGTAAGTACATAACTTCTTATTTCCAAAGGTCAATCCTCTTATGCTGTGCTGATGATGTCGTAAGAAGGCAGAAACATGCATGTCCACAGCTAGAGGGGTTTGGCTTTAATGGCCTGAAATTGTCCATAAAAAGACTTAAAAATGAAAGTAAAAGAAAAAGTCATGGACATTCAGGATTGGCATTTAGCTGAAACACCTGATATCCTTAAAGGGTGATTTGCATATATCCCATGAGGCCTCTGCTGCAAGAGGTTTAAGGTATCACACCGTTAGAAGTCTAGCGTTGCTAGATGTTTCTTTTTGTGGTAGTCTAGACTACAAAACCCAGAGTCCATAGTGCGTAATAGCATGGGAGAGATAATTGGTCAGAATTGTATTGCATTCCCTTTTCATTTTTTTTTTCCTGATTGCTGTTTCATTTACTCTTGAAGGAGAAAAAAACACAGTGCAGAGTTCCTTGTTACCATATCGAATTACTTTGTTTGTTTTCATTGATAAGGTCTCTGAATTTAAGGATATTCCATCGTTATGTTTGGTTTTGTCATTGATTCTCGAGTAAAGGAGTTGAAAGCTATGGCTGTAGTCATAATGTAGTCATAAGAGAGTGAAAGTGACAGATGCCCCTGCACAAAGTGCTACTGCTACTTGGGCTTCTGTTCTTATGCCCTCATTTCTTTGTCTGTCCCACAGTGTGCATCCTACCACACATAAATCTGGACATTCACCAATGAATGTCCAGTAGTGCATTTGCAGTCAATGCTGAAGTGCTTTATAGGTTTATTTTAATTTATCTAGCCAAGGGAGTCAGTGAAAGGGCATAGTTGATATCTTGCTTCATGTCACCCAATAGTTCTAGTGCTCTTGACACTATACTGAGTAAACCGTCTTCCACCAAGAATGCTCTGGATTGGACTTGCACAGTGCTAACTTCTTCATAAGAGTGGATGTAGTATGTGGCATATTAAATGTCTGGGACAGAAATGAGGAGAGAACCATGTTACGAAAATTTATTTAAACGTTTGTCAGAAAAGCATGATCACTTTCAAACACTGAAGAGCTCTTTAGGCTCTTGAGTGTTTGAAAAAAGCATGCTGTTTTCTATTACTGTTTTGCAGATTGTTGTATTTTTCTAAGATGCATGTTTGGTATTACAGAAATACAGTACGCTTAAGCAAATTTATTTTTCTGTTTACTTTTCCTTTTACTTTCTATTAACCTTATTGATCTTTAGCATTTCTGCAATCAGTCTTGAACCTGTTTGTTCCCCTAGTATACTTTCCTTTCAGATACTGGTGGGGAGGGAGGGCAAGAGCTGTGCAGAGAAAGCCGGTTTCCAGACAACTGTATAGGATTTTGGTTGCCTGCACTCACTTCCCTTCAGCACACTCCATGCTAAGGACTTCATTTTCCTGGGGGTTTTAGGAGATGTTCTTAGCCCAGTGAAGCCAAGGATATGGCTTCTCTTCTGCAGACTGGGGATGCCTGGATTTGAGGAAAGACCTTGATTATTCTGAGGCTGGAGAACACACACATGCACACATATATACAGTCATTCATAAGTATATATCTTGGAGCATGCACATACATACATGACACTTGTGTGCATATTTATTTAGTAAATCTTGCCGTAGTGTTTGGTATAAGTAGCATAGCATGCAAGATCACACCTCTCCAGTGATATTTATTGTTGCTATACAGTTTACTAAGAAAATATTTCTAAACCTTTTTCTTAAGTATGTCAGTTGTGTAGAGTTAATTTTTCATTGTTTGTTCAAAAGTATGCAGTATGCAACATACATTTGCTGAGCATGTATGTCAATGACTGTGGCATGCATATGCTCAAGGTAGAGCACATTTTCTTGTCTTTTTAGGATTCTGTCCTACAGTATTTCTCACTGAAACATTTTCATTGTTTGAGGTTGTGATGAGAAAGATGCAGTGTTCATGCTTATTTTTGTTTTGTTGACATATATATTTTTTAATTTTATTTAGTACCTGTATGTGTGTATGTAAGGTTGGCCTTTGTGCAGGGTTGATGTAGTAGTTCTCAAATATTTTGTTTGGCAGTGCCACCAGAGAGGTATTTTTAGTTTTGCGCCACTGAAGAAACAGCAGCTAGTCTAATAGAAAAATCTTAATTGTCTCACTTCTGCAGTATAATTGTTTGTCATATCTGTTGATGATAGAACATGGACTGGCAAGTGACTCAAAAGAAATGTGAAGCTTCTTTTAAAGTTGTTTTCCAACATGTTACCTGCATTACAGTATTTCATGGATTAAGTGGTGCAATGATTTTTTCTGTTCTTGTCATTCCTGTTTAATTTGAATTGTTTGCAATAAAAAGCTTTGTACTTTTTTTTTTATGAAACCACAACCCAAATAAGTTTAGGGTTTCACTGCCTAACATCACTCAAGAGAATAACTTACAGTTGTGTCCTTGATTATGATGGACAGACACCTAGTGTGCGCAGTGGTTTGTCCCTTAACACCTGTGGACACATCCTCTCATTGTTCTCTTCACTGACATTAAGAGAATAAAGATTAAGTGAATCCTTCTTGATGTCAGCATGTAAAACGTGTTGTTATGAAGATAATTAAAAATAGCAAGACACAGAAAAAAGAAACGTATGGAAAGTGCATCATGGAGCTTCAACCTCTATGTACCGTGATGCAGAAGGCAAGAAAAAAGCAAAGGGAAATCACCAACTGTGCATGTCCCTGTTTGTCTGAGTTAAGTATACCCTGGAAACTCCAGTATTCATGCCTAGAAGTTATCTGCACTACTTTCTAGAGATCACTTGGTCACACCTTACAAATGTGTTTTTTACCCCTTTTTTCTTTAAGAGCAAGTACTCTAAAGTGTTTAACGGTATTCCATAATTTTGTTTTTCTGTGTTAGCATTAGGGTGCCTTTAGTTACTGTGCTCATACATATTGAAAATTTCACTTTAAAAAAGGTCTTTAGTTCTGTGGCTAGTCTAAAGCTTATCCCTTCATCCCTGAAATATTCAGATGATTTTGTAACGTGTAGGCTAGCGGTGTTAATGTAAGTATCATGCACTCAGTCCAAAAGCAACTAGATGTCGGTGTCATATTCTTACAGCTTCTGAGCCACAAGTGGTTGTTAACTTATAGTCACTTTAAATAGTATCTGTGAGTTTAAGTCTGCACTAATTACATCATTGCTCATCTTTGGCTCCAAGTGCTTGTAGCACTGAGATTCCACAGGAGCTTTCTAGTGAGCTAAAGCACTGCACTGCACTGCACTAGTTGCTAATGTCTGTCTCATGAATTTGTTGCCAGGTTTGTCTGTAATGTATTCATTGACTGTTTCCCCCCTTTCCAGATCAGTATCTTCATGACTCATCTTTCAAATTATGGAAACGACCGTCTGGGATTATACACCTTTAAGAACCTTATCAGGTTTGTTCAGATGTGGACTAACCTAAAACTACAGACCCTCCCTCCAGTTCAGCTGGCTCAGAAGTACTTCCAGATTTTTCCTGAAGAAAAGGACCCTTTGTGGCAGGTACTTGCACTTAAAAGACTGCGGTACTAAAAAAAATCATAATCTATTAAACTGCTGTTCTGTGATTTGCAGCTATAAATGGGCATGCTAACTGGAGTTGTCATTTGATGGACTGTTAGTTGTTGCACTTGTGGCAGTGCTCTGGAAGGGTGTGCTTTGGTGCTGTTTTGACAAACAGAAAATTGATTTCTGTGAATGTATACTTTTTACATCTTCCCTTAATGCACTTTCACAAACAATCCATAAATGCATGTGTTGTTTTGAGCCTTCTTGTCTAACTTTGTAATGGCCGTTTCTTCAGATTTAATCTTGATGATAGGTTATATTGGGCCTCAGTCGGTGTATGTGGTAGTTTTTGTGATTCCAGCAGTTGTAAGAGATAAACTTTGCAAGTGACATTTGATCTAGATTGATCTAGAAGTTCATCATGTAATCTACTCCAACTTGCACCTTATTTCTTGACTGCTTAGTGTGGACTGTAAAAAGATAATTCTAAAAGTCTTGCCGTTTCTCCCAGGCCATAACACCCTTCCAGCTCATTTTAGGGTCAGCACTGTAGTGTTAGACTTTTCAGGGTTGTTAGAAGTAGTAAAGCAGATGCTGTTTTCAGACGTATTTAGTTCATGGAACATGCCTTAATTGTTTTGCCCCCCTCCCCCCAAGCTGCCTGATAATGCCTTACCCTGGGCTTTAGAAGTTAAGATAACCACAGGAGATCTCCTATTCAGAGCATCTCCTCTCACACATTTCTTCATTTTAGACATGCTGGCCCGCTAACGTACAGCAGTGTATCCACCTCTTATTCTAGTGGCATGGGTTCTGGTATTGGCCCAGGAGCTAGTAAAAAAGCCATAGTTACAGACAGAAATTAGCATTGTTATCTGGTTTACCTTCCTTGGGAGTGTGAAGATAGGTAAAGGCTGCCAGTCTAGCTAGATAGAAATTTGTAGATAATTCTGTCATTTGTAAATATTAATGTAAGCCACAGGCTTGTTCTCTTAAATGTGAAAAGACTGTAGTGGATGTTGAACTGAAAAAAAAATGCAACAACAGTGCACTCTGCTGTAAGGAAACTGATAAGTCAAGCATTGTGAAATTCTTTGATCTAAAACTGCTAGCCGAGATCTCTAGAGGGAGGCATTCTGCCTATTGTTTTGAGGCCAGAGTTAATGGCTAAAATTTACATGTATAATTTATTTTATTGCTCTGGCTTCCTGACCAGCTGCAAGATCAAAAGGGCTATTAACCTCTGAGTTTCAGTTAGCCTGGAAACCAGAAAGAAATGTAATCTGAAATGAATCAGTGGGTACTGTGTTATCAGTTTAAGGACAGAAAGAATGAGGGCATTGAGCATTTTGTCTTGAGAACATCCAGCATCACCAGCACTGTCTTGGGCTATATACAAGTTTATTTTAGAACTGCATTTTCTCTTAGATATAGCTAGGAAATAGGAAGATTAGACTAATTGTTTTTTTCTGTATTGATGCCAGAAATATTCTACTGTATTATTTTATGTATTTTCCTGTGTCTGAACTCTTGACTAGCACTGTGTAGTAAGAAGTCTTGTGTTTTATTATTATTTATTATTAAATGTTTTTAAACCTTTTAACTGTGACTGTTGTGTAGAAATAATTTAAGCTCTAAGAGGACACTGCATGTATTTAATGATACTGGCCAAGCCACTCCAATAAGTCTTGACTGTTCAGTTGCACTTACCATTTGGTTAATAATATTGCACAGTAATAATTGGACACCCTTTGTTAAGGGCCTTTTTAGTAGTTG